>NC_071090.1:80004273-80291773 GCF_027358695.1 Spea bombifrons
GCACAGAATCCTTTTTGAAGTATTTGATGAAAATCGCTTGGTACGTTTCCGTATAAACGCTGTGACATTCCAAGCAAACTATGTGTACTTTTGGCTATGAGTTTATTGAAATAACAATTATTTTCATAACCAGAGCACTTTCCTCGATTTGGTACCTCTCTTTTCCTGTGAAGAATTGTTAGATTGTTTTTTTAAAATCTAGCAGTCCGCATAACAATGTAGCCCCTTTCTGACAATCAAATCAACCTGCCCCTATCTGGTACAGTGCGTGTGTGCGCGTGCCTGTGTTTGTATTATACAGGCCTATATTACTATGTTAGTTGGTGTTTAATCCGTTCTAATTACCGTTCAGTTTTTGAGCATGCCAGCGATTTTACTCAAATCTCACAGTTTCCGAGCAAATGGGCAAATTCTTGGGGTCCCGCACTCTGGAGGTGACTCTTTCATATTCTAATTGGATCTGACATTGTGCTGACCCAGTACCTTTGATTGTCACCTTTTAGACTTTCTGCAGTCTGTCATGCATTTGTAACTCTTCAGTGCCAACCATTCATGTATGTTCATGTATGTAAAAACGGGTACATCAGGTGTAAAAAGGTTGGTGGTATACTTGTAGTCATGAAAGGAAAACAAAAAGGAATATATATATATATATATATATATATATATATATATATATATATATATATATATATATATATATATATATATATATATATATATATACCGTATTGGCCCGAATATAGGCCGCACTTTTTTCCCCCACTTTAAGTCTTTAAAGTGGGGGTGCGGCCTATATTCGGGGTCTAGCGCCCGACGCCCGGGACATGCAGTCCCGGGCGCCGGGCAGGCAGCGGGGTTAGGATACAGATCCCCCGCAGCGGTTCAGGGGACCTGCATCCTGCTGTCTGATACGCTCAGACAGCCTCCCCTGCTGGCACTTTCCACGGGGGGAGTGCCGGCACGGGAGGTTGTCTAAGCGCATCGCACGGACGTTCACCGGCAGCGGCGATGCGCCGTTGCCGGTGAACGTGCGCACGATGCATTCTAACCCCCCTGACTTACCAGGGCAGACTCCCGGGTGTCTTGCAGGGCCGGCGGAAGACATCTACGCAATACGCGTATACAACTTCCGGTGCCGGCACTTCCGCTGAGTGCCGGCACCGGGAGTTGTATACACGATGTGCATAGATGTCCCCCTCCGGCCCCGTAAGACACCCGGGAGTCTGCTCTGGTAAGTCGGGGGGGGGGAGAGGACAGAGTGGTAGCATATCGCGGGGAGGACAGAGTGGCTGCGTATCTCGAGGGGGGGGGGGACAGAGTGGCAGCGTATCTCGAGGGGGGGGAGGACAGAGTGGCAGCATTTCTCGGGGAGGGGGAGAGGACAGAGTGGCAGCATATCTCGGAGGTGGAGGACAGAGTGGCAGCATATCTCGGGAGGGGAGAGGACAGAGTGGCAGCATGTTTTTTGGTGCTTTTTTTTAAAGAAAAAAACTTTTTCTTTAAAAAAGCACCAAACTTTTAGGGTGCGGCCTATATACGGGGGCGGCCTATATCCGAGCCAATACGGTATGTGTATATATATATATATATATATATATATATAAATATACTTTTTGTATAGGGCCAGTCCAATAATGTTGTTCTCTAGCTTGCAGGGTAGTTTTAATTCCTGTTTTGCCAGTTGCTTGCTGTACATGGTACCCCCGAGTTTGTCAATTAGTTTGTGTGAATTTTATCTTAGCTATAATATAAGAAATGCACTGGGTAGCATTATAATTCCTGTAACTCTAAATGTATGCTGCTTCTTGTGTATGCAAGAGGTATTTTTTTCTTTTCACGGAATCCTGACATTATTCCAGAAGCTGTCTAACTCCGGCCAACTCTGGCAAATGATGCTCTTAATTTAGAAATGTGGCCATTCTGAAGAGCAGAGTCAGCGGCTGTGGCTGCACAGAGGCCATTTTTGATTTCCAATACGGAGATGCCAGCTATGAAATGTATCCAGTAATGAGGAGTGTCTGGCTTCCCGGCTGCTGGCTTATCTTAATATAAGAAGGAGGCCTTGGGTTTTACTGTTTTTGATAAATATATACTTTTTCATATTTTTGGACCTATGCTCACCAAAAGCATTATAAGAGTTTGTACATTTTCTTTGTACATAAGTGTTTGTTCAATGATGTATAGATTTGTGGGTCAAGATAAACATGTTATCTGCTGATATTCATGCACTATCCTATAGTCTTTTTTATGTCTAGTTGACATTAACTTCTTGATTCTAATTCTTCCGTGTTTTATGTTTGTATAACTTTCTATGCAGTTATTTCACAGGTTAGAATTATGTGCCTATTTCTTATAACCGGTTTCAATTCCAATAATATTTAGTTGGTTTTCAGACAGGAGTGATATTTCCATATTCATACAGTGTTACAATTGTTCAAATGCGCACACCACTTCTTAGGTTATTATGTTCAATGCCACCTGTATAGGTGTTACGGCTTGCTTCTTTAGGACTATATGTAATGTTAGGAAGGGTGGAAGGGGTTAAGCAAAGTATCTTATAGAAAAGTCATTAACAAAAAGCTATAGTTTTTCACTCCCAGGCCCCTTTTATTCTTTCTTGAGCACAGGTGAGTAGAACGCTAATTTGTGCACTTTGATGGTAGAAAAAAATATTTTTGGTCAATGTATTGGTTTTGCAGAGCATTGTACGCTCAGAACTAATGTATTTTGGGGGGGGGTTCTGTATGCTTTGACTCATGAAACCTTTAGTAATTGTTTTTGGTAGTGCCACTAGATGCCACCATAGCACAGATCAAATAGGTTTTCTTTCTCTATGGAAAGCAGTGAAAAAATATGCATACCTGTGGTTTTTGCATTTTTCCTTCTTTTATTAGATATGCTATACTGACTAAACACATCTGCATTTGCATTATGTGTGACAATGTTAGATTCAGCTTTATATGAAATCCTTTTAAATCTGTAATTTATGAAAATCACCAAATACATCCTTTAACCCACTGCGTATTTTCAAGTAAACGTCGTACATATCTTTTTAATGGGTTTCAGGGTTTTTTTTTTTGTACAGAGCATGTGAAATTACATTGCCCGAATCATATTGTTTTAACATGCAAACCAGTTTTATTTGCCTATAAATATTGGCATTGAGAAATATTAAAAAGCAAGTTTAGTCTGTTTCTCCCCTGATGGTAGGACTTTAAACCTAAATGAATACCGGTGGTTTCCTGCACAGCCTAATGCTCAGTAGTTTCCTATTTTGGAGAGTTTTTGGGAATTCAATCCCTACTTTGATACTCGATTATGTGGAACTCCATTCCTTAGAACTTCCTGTAACTCAATCTGTGCGGGTAAAAATATTAGAGGCTGTACGCTGCGGAGGAAAGTCAGGAAAGACATATCGATTCAACCGGACCATGCGTTCAGCCAGGGCTGTCCGAGCAGGAATATACTCTTTGGTTTAAAATGCAAGTGGGCTGTTTGTTTTTGGGAAGGACTCATTCATGCAAATTGGATACGTTCTAATTGAAACAAGGTTGGCAGTGTTTCAGCCAGTATGCTGCAGCAGAGCTGAACTTTAAAGGTCGCTGGAAACCAAGTGCCTGGTAAGTGAATGCAGTTGGAGTATAAGCAATTCAAGACGACGTGGAAACTGTAGTCTAAGGAACGGTGTGTTTGTTCGTGACGTGCATTGCTCTCCCCTTGGCTCATCGTCCTCGTATGTTTCTTTGGGACGCGTGCCGCAGGTTTGTGGGGTTGCGCTCCGTAACGTTCAACTTCCCTAGATGTTTTTCTGCTTCATCTGGTCTCGACTTAGAAGCTGTGAACGCTGTGCTTCTGGATCAATAATATGTTCGGAAAGACCAGATGGCACAACGGCTAAGACTTCATTTTGCAACAAGAAGAAGCAACACTGATCCACTGCCTGAAAGCCCCGGAGATGGCTTGGACAGTAACATCCACATGTGCTTTGAAGGATTTTCTCAAAGTTCTGCACCTAGTGTGATACAAATGAGGCTGTCTCCAAGGCACGCTGTTCAGCAGCCATCATCGCCAGAAACTGATACGTTGCATCAAGATGATAACCGCTCGCCACCCGGCAAAAAGAGTACATCCCTGCAGATTTCTTTGCAACCCAGCAGGGATAGTAGATGTCATCAATCCGGAAACATAGAGCCTTCTACTGAAGATATTGGATTTGGCAAGGATGGAATTAATTGTACTTATAATGTAAGCAGAAATGATAGCTTTTACCCATTGGTAAATGACAGGAGTTTTCCGAGCAGCGCACCGGCCAGTAATGGCAGCTTGGGTAGCATTGGGGCCAGTGACAATGGTTCTTACAGTAGTAATAGCAGTGATTATGGATCCTGCACAAGTACTACAAGTGACACTGGCTCGTGTACAAACAGCATATTAAGCGACAGTAGTAGCTGCATTCTTTCTTTAGGTGAAGGCAATTTTTTTAGCAACATGTTCTGTGGCAATCCAACATGTGGTAGCACAGAACCTAAGACGACTACCTTTAGGAGCGATAACCTGCAGGAGGTTTTTCCTCAATGTGGTACCAAGTATGTATTTGACCAAGATCACAAAGACGCGGAGGTGGACGTAGTAAAACTGCCTACAAGAAAGAAAACTAAACTACCACTGAGGCGCTGTTCTTCGTTGGTTATCTTTCCTCGAAGTCCTTCTGACACTCCACCGACATCCCCAACATGTTTGAGCCCTCCGTCAAACAGAGGATCCTACCAAACATCCTACCAGTTAATGCTGTCTTCTCACGAGCTTCCAAATAACGAGGAGCAAGCATCCTCAAAGGGTTTTCTTTCAACAGCTGTCAATGGAGTTCGTCTTTCCAAAACTACTTGCACTATTGGTGAAGTTCGGGACGTTAAACCGCTTTACTTGAATGACTCGATACAAGAGAGTGAGCATCTGTTGCATGCCCCCGAGAATCCTCCAGCTGCAAAAGATGAGTTTCCTTGTGTTTCTGTTCATATTAATCACCAGAGGCCATTATCTGCCGGTAATGAAACTACCAGAGGCCATCGGAAATCAAAACTGAATAAAGATGAACCTCAGCTAAACTGTACCCCACAGTATAGTCATATTAGACTGGTGCGGAGCACTTCTGCGTGCTCCCCTCCCCATAAGATTTCCGAATGTCAAATAAGTGTTAATGAAGACCGGGGAATGAAAAATGTTCCCAAAAGAAAATCAAATCACTTTTTTCAAAGAAGCATATCTGACGGGCCCCATCAAAAAATGTCTTCCTCCAGTCTTAAGTATAATTCCCCAAAGTTAGGGTCGTCTCATTTGCACATACAGTTTACATCTGGAAATGAAAGCAGGATAAGTAGTTACAAAAAACAATTTATAAGAAACCCCAGAAGTGAATTGGCTAATAAGCCTTCTGTGAAATTCCATAAGGTGAGTGCATTTACCCTTGGATTTTATTTTGCGTTGCCACGATTGCTTGCCTAGTATTAATCGATTGACGTTCTGAGTATAAGGCGAGTTAACAGTTCGATGTAAGCTACAGGGTAAAAAAATACCTTTTATCTCAAAATACTTCAGATTCAGATAAACTATGGAAGTGCCCTAGATTCTCCACAACTTGGTCATTATGTTACCTTAACTTTATGAATGCAGGATTGCATGATCCTTATGTTGTAAATACAGCCCTGGACTAAAAATGCGTGGATTTGGAGTGATTATGTTTGGAGCTGTACATTTCTCGGTATATATATTTTTAATTTAATGTCTTGCATAAAAAGTTGCGTTGAGTGTCTGATGTATAGTTCTTGAGTTAGCATTTTGTACCTTAAAGTGACGGCGACTTTCAATGCTTTCTACCCAGCTAATAGTACAGCATTGTAAGCCAGATAAAAATAAACGGCTCCCAAAATATTTTGCTTGACTCCAGTTAGTCTGGTCATGTACACTGATATGCCGAGCGCAGGCTCAAATTTAACACGTTGATATTAGAGTAGCGTTTAGTAATGCCAGCTATCCGTACACAGCAGTCATGAAATTAAATCAGTGCTGTGGGCAGGGACTCGGAAAGGTCTGTGCGTTCCTCATGTGTGTGCCCAGGTTTAAGCCTCCAAGTAGCATAATATCAGGTTCCCTGCCTTGATAATCAACAGCTTGTTACGGGCTGCTTTGTAACGTTAATGCTTCCTTTATGTCATGTAACACACAGCGTAATTCTCAGAAGTCTCCGTTTCTTCTCGGAGAAGCAGAGGGGTTCACTAAAAGTTGGTCTTTCAGCTTCTTGACTTCACTAGACATTGTGAAGGGCCAACCAAAGTGAGCTTCTGCTGCTGGAGGTCTTGGCTTTCCTTGTTTAATGCATAATTAAATCTGAGATGTCTTCAGTGTCCTTACCCATTAAACTATACATTATACAGGGCCAGCTTGGATGTTCTTGCTGGAGGAACCTGCCAGTGTTGGCCCTTTGAAATTAGCAGTGAAGTGAGGGAGTTGAAATGTATTGATGTGGCCTTGATAAATGTTTTCCCCAATAAAATGGGGGAAAACAAATAATGAGGATAATGGAACAAGTTTTCTTTATTATTAAACCCTTGCTAAGAGACTGTAATATTGTGTATGCTTTCAGATTTTAAATCTAAAGATTTAAGTCAGTGTTGTGCTAATGATCCATGTGATGCTTTCCCTTTTAATTTGTTTCTTTATTATATTCTTTAATCTTTATAATGTCTTATGAATAGTCTTTCGAGAACGGACCATAGTAGGGTTTTGGAATACTCCTATATAAAATATATATATATATATATATATATATATATATATATATATATATATATATATATATATATAATGTATAACTTGTTTGGCTTGAGGGAGTTGACCAGTCCCCATAGGATTTAAGGGTATCCGTCTAATCACATGAGAGCAGTGACAGGGCTTTTTTATTTTCAGGGAGGATTACCGCTAACCTCTTGGCAGGTTTGGCGTTTGGAGTATGTTTCGCTCCTCAGACAGTTAAAAACTGCTCTTTTATAAGATTTGTGTAACCAAATTTCATAGTTTTTCCTTGTGTTATGTTGTGTGCTGAAATATGACTCTTTAGTTTTCACATTCACTCCATAAAATATCAGTAAATTACAATATTTATTTGATTTTATAATGTTGGCACAAACATTGATATTGGGGACAAATACCAAAATATTTTTATATAAAAGACATAGTTCTTTGAATGCTAAACATTAAGACTGCCAGTGCTGTTTTGAGTTACTTTTGAACCTGGGAAGATAATTGTGACCATTTTGGCATTATTTACCATGAACTTGGGGAATATAAATAGTAGTTTCTGGGAGTTTGTAGTAGTTTGTCCTTCACCATAAGTACCATAAGGTATATCATGCTGCAACAGTTATACATGCTTATAGTCATTACAATATTTCCTTTATCTTATATGATGGTAGTAAAATAAATAGGCAAAACCTCGATGAGTCTAAGCAAAGTTGACATGAAATGTGCGTGAACACCACAGACAGGGCATTGTTGAGTAAATGCGGTGTTCACGGGTATTCTCACAAGTGTAGTCTAACCCTATTCAAGGCTGTTTTCTAGTAACCTTTGGAAAAATATAGTGTTCATGTACGATGGCGTAGGGGAACCCTGGTTTAGAGATCTACATCTTCTTGACGTACAGGGATAAAATATGAGATTCCCCACAAAATGTTATTTTGGCTTATTTTTTTCTTTTTCGGACAGTGTGGATTATAAACCATCACCTGTTTCTGTGTCATCTGCTTGAACCACCACATAACAGTATCTTTTAGTGGGTCCTTCACAGATGCTACAGGCCGGGTGCCGTATACTGAGAACAAATTGACTCATTATAAAACGGGAACATGTGCATAGCAAAGTAATATGGAATATTAGAACTTCTAGAGAAGATCTGTCCACAACTGTCGTTTGGTTTCAGTCAGTCGAAGACATCTCCATCTCCATTGTACAGCTGGCCCTAAATAAAGGGTAATATTATATGGCTGCAGCAGTATGTTTATCTGGGATGCTGTTTTAGGCCTGATCCAGGGCAGAACCCCTGCCTCTCCATAGACTCATGTACATGGCCAGTGTTTTTATCTCTGAGCTCCAGGGTATGATGTCATATCCCAGCGCCAAACTTCGTAAGGACCTGGAACGCTGGGTTTCGCATACTTTAGAGGCAGATTGCTGCTCGCTCCCCAGCCTAGGCTAGCAAAAAACAACCGTAGTGTATGTTGCAGATGTCCCGTTCTAAACTGGGAGTTATTTTACTTCAAGATTAGATCTTGATGAGTCACGTGTGAATGCGGGAGTAGAATGCGTTCTTACGAGCAGTACATTCTACGTAGTTTATCTGAACATGAGATATCCTATTAATGTTGTCACCTGATCTCTCCCATATTTATAATAGAACACCCCCAGTTAAGTTTTGTTTGGGAAATGGTTGGTGTAGCTATAGCTGGAGAGTCGTCGGATTATGTATTGGATATCCTGTCCTACCCCTGTAAGAACTCGTTCTTTCACAGTTTGTGTCTGTGCAGAGACATGCTGTGCCGACACCTTTCTTGTGTAATAATATATGTTGCTTAACATCCGCAGATGGATGACCCGCTTTGAAAATGTAAACATGGTTTGATTTTAGCTTACTGTATACTCTGTTACGCTGCAGATGTGTTTTGGTCCTATTTTACTAAACAGAGTACGAGAGAAGAACATGTGGATAGGGTTTTCCGTTGTGTAATGTAAACACATCACTTTACTCCTTAGATCCTAATTGATGTATATAAGATGTTGTTACAGTTACAAATTCATGGGGTTTTATTCCCTGCTGGGGTCAAGGAAAGATATGCCTTATTTTGAGCCAAGAAAGAGACGCCTTCATAGACACCAGCGTAAAACTTCACAAAAAAAATAGTCACCGGCAATAAAACTTTGGGAGCTAAGACTTGCATGCCTTCCGGGATCCATCCTGGTCCTGTTCCATAAGCAGCAGTATAAGGACTGCTGTAATCTAAAATCTACATTGTAATATTCTACAGCCATCACTAATCTATTAAGAGGAGACTCCTACAAAAATATATAACTAGTATCATCCAAAAACATTTTTAAGAACAAAATACATTACTAGTTTTCACATAGCACAGTTCATATGTTCTCATGTATATGTGTAAATCTCTGTTCTCTTGCATGACTGTACTAGAGAAGCCCAGGTGCTTATCATATTGCCTACGACCAGGGGACCTTTCGACTAATGAAACTATTGAGGAATTTTAATGGGCTAGCACTGCCATAAAGCACAGTGTCCTGTTTGAGCGTCCTGTGTCCTTTTACAGATGCTAGATTGTAATAATACATATTAACCAAGTGCCAGTTTTAGCTAGCTTGAAACTACTGGAATCCTGGACGACCCCTGTCTTCCAACAACGTGGAGAAGCTGGTGCAGAATATGGGAGTCAGGCATATGATTTTAGGACCTAGCCTTATTATCTTTCCTGGAGCACCGCTCATTTGTTTAGTCTCAGTTGGCCTCCATGAAAACTAACTTGTGAAAGCCTTTAATGACTACAGTTAGATACCGTATTTGCTCGATTATAAGACAAGGTTTTTTCCAGAGCAAATGCTCTGGAAAATACCCCTCGTCTTATAATCGGGGTCATCTTATAATCAGACCTCAAATAGGTCTGACTATGAGACTAAGATCCAGATCCCCCGCAGCGATGCTGGACCTTTTTTTCTAAATAAATTAGAAAATGAGTTCATTAGATTTGTCATATGGTAATAAATTGAGTTAATTTATTTCCCTTGTCTCTGTTGGAAACAATCAAAATTAACAATTAACAAAATGAGGCTCTGCGTCATCTGGCCACACTTTCCTTCCCTTTCATTGCCAGCGATTTCACGTGGGAACCAGGGTCTGAGTATATTATAAGAAACGTACCATCTATAGCGTCTTTAAATTGACTGCGCCAAATATTGGTATTTATAAGTAGTGTAGAATTGTGGCAGCCAAATGTATTTTTAGTGTGAGCAGAGAAACATTCTGTGTCGATTTAAAATAACTATTCTACGGTCAGTCCTCCTGTGTCCTTGTGAGAAGCCATTTACTCTATGGACGTCCGCAATGTTAGTTTATATCTGGGTGTGTGAGCAGAAAGAATGCGGGGCTTTATAAGAGAACGATTCATCTGTATTTTAATAAGTCACAGTGAAAGCCCCGGTCGGGTGTTTATTTTTATTTCATTTTTTTTTCTATTTTGGCTGATATTTTATATGCTTTCCAATAAAAATCAGGCTCTCCTCTATCCTGAAACTGTAGGCTTTCTGTGCAGAAGACCATCTGAATATGCATTCTGAAACTGGCAAAACATACAAGCTTATTGATTTTCTGTGCTTTATTGAAGAGAGGCATTGAGATTAATAAGGAAAGTTGGCACAGGTACCCCTTTTACAGGTTCAGCACCCCGAGTGGCTTTGCACACAGCACCTTAGAATAACACATTTTTGGTAATTAGCGGCTGCAGGTGTACGTGTCGTGTTTATGTTTCCATTACCGGTGCCATGTTCTAGTTTGTACGTAAACACGGACAGCGTCTGTAATGTGAAGAATGTGCCTGAAACGTTTCTGAATAGCCACATATACAGAAATATGGCTCAAAATGTTCAAGGGGGACTTTGTACTTGAATTGTCACTATGGGGGGGGGGAATTGGTCTGTGATTTTACCGTTCTCCCTTAAGAAATATTAAAGATGCTTTTCCGAAATGTTTAAACATTTGCGCTATGCTCCTTTCAGACATATATTTCCAATAGTTCTTGTAAAATCTTGGCTATGTTATTCACAGTTTACCCCCTTTTCAGGAGTCTTGAAAGGGTGGCGTGTATTCTACCCAAGTAAAATGTGTTTATGCTGCCTGATCGCTCCGTGAGAGCTTATTGTGTAGCATTAACCCCTTCAATGCCACGATCGCAGCACTGAAGGGGTTAACACTTGTGTCGTCCGTCCCTGTAGGCTTGTGGGGACCAAGTCATAATCTGTGTTAATAGCCTGTTCTTGTGGCGCACCAGCATTGAAAGAGTTAATTAAAACTAATCTTCAAAGGTTCTTTCAGGTCAGTTGCTGCCAGTTTCACTCTGCAGCAAATAACGCCTCCCATCGGTGTGACAGTGAGTGAGAGTGCGCATCCGCACAAAAGGATCAGATCCACAGATCAATGTCAGTAATCTGATAGTAATTGCATATTTTTTTATTTTATCAATATTTATGTTAAATTGCTTTTAATGTAATAAAATATCTGATCTGTAAGGATCTCTTTCAATACCTAATATTTTTTTTTTTTTTTAGCCTGGACTTTTACTTTACTAAAAGGGTGGTAGATCAGCAGAACAGCCTCCCAGCGAAAGTTGTACAGTGAAAGCATTTAAACACACATGTAATAGGCATGAAGCCTTCCTGAATCTAAGACAAAACCATGGGTAATGATCAAAGTCTCCACATCAGCAAAAAAATGGGCAGACTAGATTGGCCGAATGGTCCTTATCTGCTGGCGTATTCGGTGTTTGTAAGATAAATTCTGTTCACCAAATTCTACGGTGTACAGACATGCAAAATTAAACTAAGGAGGTGCTCATAGTTATGTGACAGTTATATATGCATAGATAGTTCTGGATATATACAGTGTGTATGTATATATATGTGTGTGTGTGTGTGTGTATATATGTATATATATATATATATATATATATATATATATATATATATATGTATTATATATATATGTATATATATATGTGTGTGTTTTTGTTTCTGGAAGGAATGCTGGTGTAGAGTTTTAGTAGTAGTTTTAAACAGAAACGCTTATTATTGAAAGCATGCTTGAAAATGGAAACTTCTATCATTTCTGTGGCTATTGGGGGTTTCTGTTTAAATCAGTGCACGGTAAACACTTCTGGCTGTTTGATAACGCCATCTGTTTTCTGCTTTTCTCATACAATCCACAGTGTTTTGTCAATAAATAACATATGCTTTTGCAATAGGAGTAAATCCTTACTGTGTGACTTAACCAAAAGTTTCTTGGTGCTGGTATTCTTTGTCCTGTCGTGCTGTGATTAATGAGTGTTATTTTATAACCCTTATACTGCGCTGGTATACTCAATATATATATATAATGTAACAATGGGTTTTGAAAGTGTATCTGATGCAAAAAAAAAGTCGTACAGTCTAGTGACAAAGGTGAAACATTATTTTAACGAGAGCACTTTTGGCATATATATATATATATATATATGTATACACAGTACTATAAACACACACAAACGCATATGTTTTAGCCCATTTTTTATCATTTAACAAACTACATATTGAATGAGCAAAGGAAAATCTAAATCAAGTCAATGTTTGGTGTGACCACCCTTTGCCCTTAAATTCTTCTAGGTACACGTGCTCAAGGTTTTTTAAGGGACTTGGCAGGTTGGTTGTTGGCGAACTAAAAACTCTGTGGATTTAGGCAGCCTCAGTTGCGTCTCTCTCTTCATGTAACCCCAGACAGACTTGATGTTGGAGGCTCTGTGGGGCCATACCATCACATCCAGCACTCCTTGTTATTTTCTACGCTGAAGATAGTTCTTAATGACTTTGGATGTATGTTTGGGGTTACTGTCATGCTGCAGAATACATTTGGGGCCAATCAGATGCCTCTCTAATGGTATTGCTTAGGATTCTGACTAAATCCCAAACTCCATTTGCAGACATTTAGCCCCCAAACCTCCACCATGCTTCACTGTTTCCTGCAAACATTCATTCTTGTACCGCTATCTAGTCCTTCAGTGAACAAGCTGCCTTCTGCTACAGCCAAATATTTAAAATGCTGACTCATGAGCCCAGAGCACCTGCTGCCATTTGTCTGCCACCCAGTTCCTGTTTTTCTGAATGGTTGAGTCGCTTGGCCTTGTTTCCATGTCAGAAGTATGGCTTTTTGTCCGCATGTCTTCCATGAAGACCAATTCTGACCGGACAGTAGATGGGTGTACCAGGGTCCCACTGTTTTCTGCCAATTCTGAGCTTATGGCTCTGTTGGACATCTTCCAAGTAAGCAGGACGTGTCTTTCATCTGCTTCACTACGCTTCCTTGACCAACCGCTTTGCCCTTCTCTTTGTGGTTCTTCAAAAGAGCTTGGGCAGAACCTCTGGAAACTGCTGCCTGTCGTGAAATTTCTGCCTTGGAGAGACCTTGCTGATGCAGTATAGCTACCTTGTGTCTTGTTGCTGTGCTCAGTCTTGCCATGGTGTAAGACCTTTCACATTAAACTGTCTTCTGCAACCTCACTTTGTTAGTGAATTTGGCTTTTCCTTACCCAGTTTGATTTCTGCTACACAGCTGTTTCTATTTGCTAATGATTGTGTTTAACCTACACATTAAATCACTGATCATTGGCACCTGTTTGGTATAATTATTTAATCATACACCTAACTGTATGTCTACAAGATGCCCGACTTTGCCTTCAAAACAGCATCAATTCTTTTAGGTACACTTGCCCAGGGTGGTTACACCAAATATTGATTTGATTTAGATTTTTCTTCCGTTAATATTTTTTTGGAAAACATTCTTACTTTACAATGTTGTTTTCCACCTACCTAAAATGTTTGCACATTACTGTGTGTATGTAGGTATATATTCCAAACACGTATATGTAAAACATATGTGCCTTACACTCACAGTAAATAAAATAATAAAGCTACGGAAGACACACACTACACAGGTATAAACCTTATTTTATTTTTGTTTTGTTAAGCTTGTGTTTGAGACTAATATTCCTTTTAAAAAATGCATTAGTGTTGTACAAAATGTTTTAACACCCCCCACAAAACTTTAAACTGTATGGTGTTTCCCCTTGGCATTGTCAATAGGCTATACCTAGCATTAAGATATGTTATTGATTTATAACCATTTTTTTCCTTTATTGTTTTCTTTTTCAGACCAGAGACGATTTCCTTGGTCAAGTGGATATTCCTCTTTATCAGTTACCAGTATGTACTCTCTCTCTCCTGAGCCTGACGTTCTGTTCTGTAACTCTGTAAACTTAATCTGTTGATCATACGCCTGCCTTCTCTTTTTATTTCTTTGATCATTAAAGCTGATATGTGTCCTTAGTTCAAGTACAAAGCACAGCAGGACGAACTAGTTCTAAAAGCTTTTTTGCTTTCCTCGTGAAGCTGCCACACGACCAGCCAGGATGGGGCTTTGTGCCTGTAGAATATTATTTAACCCTTTGCAAGCGGAGTGGCTTGTGACTTGGCAAAGACTTTGTTGTTTTCGCTGTCCCCTGGTCTTGTATTGAAGAGGTTTTGCTAGCAGTAAGCGATTCAGACTGGATGTGCTGCCAGGCAGGCAGAGTGTTTATAGCCTTGACTAGGTTTTATTGCAGGCATCTTAGTTTGGTTTATCTTTAAGCCTCTGCAATTAGTTGACTTTGGGAACACATGTTACAGTCCACATACTTTTTTTATTCCAGGAGATTTGCTAATACTTCAGTATGAAGATATGCTTGAACATTAGCAGCACTCTGTACAGTAGGTCTTTCCTTATGCCCACACATTATAAGCCTTTAAAAGCAAACCGTTGGAGCTTAGATCACCAGAAACCGTTCTTGTATCAAGCAGTTGTTACTGTAATCGTTCTATTGACTGTAAACTATTATTTATTATCCATACATGAATGATTGGACCAAGTATTTCCCTAAAGCTCTCAGTGTATTTCTGTACTTTACTGAGACGAAGGATAGACAGCTTCGATATCACACGATGGGGAAACTCTACTGACTTGCTTGAATTATATTTAGATGGTTCATAAAGGATACTTCTCTGGAGAAGATGACACTGTCATTTAAGGATTACATTTGATAACTTGAATTGAAATAGAGTAATCTGGTGAAACACACACATTAGAGTATGTTCCCAGCCTTATATTTCTTAATACACCGACTTTAGCTTTAGGTTTTTAACACTTTGCAGGCGATGGTGAAAGAACATGTATAATGTGGTAGATGCTTGGTCTGTCATCCTCCTTCCTATCACTGTATATTTAAAAAATAAATCACGGATGTTTTTATTCGGTGCTATTGCACATTTTTTGTTTCCTTTACAAATGATGTTAAAAAGTCTATTGTTCCCGACACCCCCCTATGAAGAATGCGCTCTAAAGTAGTACTCTACGAGGACTTTAATATGCATTCTTTCAAAACTACCTAACAATTCAAGCACTTGCCTGCCACAGGATCCGCACCCCTGCAGTTGCCGCCGTCTTCTTTGGTGTGTCTTCAGATCCTGCAGAATCCCCCCATGCATTTGGAAAAGGGACCTCACAAAAAGTGACCACTCCGCTATCATATGCATTAAAGTGTATTTGACTGCTGGAGTGTCCCTTTAATATTTTTAATAGACTATAGAAACCTTCCTTGACCTGCCTCATCTCCGCTGTACTACGCAAACACAGTCTGTTATGTCAATTTTATGTTGCACATGCTTAACACGCATGTTTTATCATGACATTTCCAGTGGCTCTTGAAATCCCTCCCCTATACGCCATGCATAAAGATGTATATAATATACATAATATACAAACAAGCAATAAGTGAAGAAAAAAAACACCCAGTATATATATTTTATGGGCAAGCTATTTCAGATTGTTTGTGTGTGTTTACATGTTAGGTAATCCATTAAACTTTTTTTTGTCAATATTTTCCTTTGGTTGTACTGATCATCACAAACTTGTTTTCAGACTCGGGCTGGGTAATTTTAATTTCAATAGAATTTTAGTATTGAAACATGAATGGTTGCTTTTTATATCTCCGCATATATTTTGAAAACCTCAGGATGAATGCAGCTTTTATGATCTGTGTATGTTTTCATTTAGACAGAAAATCCACGGTTGGAGAGACCATATACCTTTAAAGACTTCATTCTTCATCCGAGGAGGTGAGTTCAAGTGCCTTAAAGTTTGTAATAAAGATAACTGTATGTAAATATGAGAAAAAATTTATATGTGCAAGATGTACTCTGAAGAATCTTTTTGTTCTTTATATAGATCATCTGTGAACATGCATTAGATAGACATACGGCTGTACTCAAAACTATATGAGTTAGGTTTGAGGTCCTACGACATGCAGGAAAAAATAGGTTGCATTCTATGTGATGTCCAACTGAAAGATGTTAGCAGTGATCTTAACTGTTTTATTATTTTTAGAATTATTTCTTTTATACAGCACGAACCACTTACACAGAGCTTCTTTCGGTGCATACATTTAAAGGGTATAACGAAGCACAAATTGACAGACCAAGAGATACATTTGGTAAGGAGAGTCCTGCTTGATCTACAGGTTCTAGAAACCTGATGACCAACTTGGAGGTTCCCAAAATATATTTCAAAGTAATATTCATCCAATTTCACTTGAAGAAAACAAACAAACGCGTACATAGGAGTTCTTTACAGGTTAAATGTAGTAACGTATAATATGATAATGAATATTTAGAACTGTGAGACAGTATCTGGGGGGTTTATGTACAAACGTGAACTGTCTGCCAGCTGGTTCCTTGCAGAAAATCATTCTCTCTCAAAACGTATATGCGTGGGCCATAGTCTAAAACCAGAGGGTCAGATGTTTAGATGTAATGTAAGGACGCTTTACTTTGCCAAGAGGATGCTAACTAAAAGGAACTTCCTCCCGTCAGGAAGGGGTAGATACTAATACAGTGAGGGAATTTAAACATGCATGGGATAGGCAAAAAGCTACGCGAATATCGCTCCTTCACTCACTGTATGTGTGTGTGGGTATGTATGTATGTATATATATATATATGTGTGTATATATATGTATATATATATATATATATATATATGTATATATATATATATATTTTTTTTTTAGAAATATATATATATATATTTGTCATGTGTTCTGCCACTGCCCTTTTTTAAATATTAAATGGTAGTTTTAAGAAATGCGTGTGTTGTAGTGGTTGTAAAGAGTTAACTGATGCTGCCGTTCTGGAGAGGTTCAGAAGAATGAGGACATGCAGTAATGTGCCACCTGCTGCACTGAATTATTCTATTATCTCCGGCAGAGATTAATATTACATTCTGTTCCCGGCATTGTTTATATGAGTGTCAGCCAGTGCCCATTCTATCCACTGTTTCAGCAATAATTTTGGTTTGACATTTTTATTCGTCTTGGCCATTATTCAATATCTGGCTCTTTTTTTTTTATATTATATATTTTTTTCATGTGTCTATCGCTTGAGAGAAGACAAAAAACGTAGCGTAGCTTAATCTGTTTCAGTAGATTCTATATTTAAAATGCTTTTTTTTTTTCCCTGCATGGATTTTGTAGTAAACTGAAGCCGTGTGTCGAACCCTTTAGTCCCAGGAGGACTGAAAATGATTTCATTTGCACATTTATTTGCAGAGGTCCCAAACACAGGGCTGCTTATTTCAAGCAAAGATCGGAGTGTGTTCTGTATTTCTTTTTCTTCGGGCACTGGGATGGAATGTCCCTGCATACTTCCCGACCACATTCTACGGTGCAAAATATTTATGCAGCGTTTCAGCCATTTCATTTATATCGTGGTATTTCTATGTGGCTATTTAATACCCTTGGCTACAAAGTCACATTTCTTCTGGGTATAAGTAACAGATTCTTTTTTTATTTATCCATCCAATTGCAAGGCATTGCTTTTTCTGTAGTTGACAAAATATTTCAAAAGAACATTTGAAAATAATAACACTCATAATACGTTTCTTTGCATTGAGAGCTATAGGAAGCGCGGTAATGTAAGACTATAGAGAATTCTGGCTATATGCAATAGATTCACTACTGAATGGACATAGTATATTCACTAAAGGGAGAGTTGCGGGTTCAGCATTTATTATAAAGGGCCAGCACTGGAAAGTTCCTCCAGTAACAGGGCCAGTGCATAACGTATAATTCAATGTATAAAGAGACGAAGTCCCACTGATCCCTGCAGCAGAAGGTTATTTGGGATGGACCTTTATAACGCATAGACACTTCAACTCTCCCGACCATGATGCATTTAGTGAATAAAGCTTGTTGTCTCGATTGGCTTTTTTTTTTTTTTTTTTTTTTTTTAACTGGCCAAGGGGAGCAGTTGGCCTTCTGCAGGAAAACCCAACCGGATTCATCGTCTTTTGTCATTGGACACATTATTTCCTCTAAGTGGGTCATAAAACCAACTATGAAAGGTTAAAAGTGAAAATCAGTTTTAAAAGAGATTAAACTGCCCTTCGCTTTTTGTCATTGCACTAACTATATTTGTATTTACTAACTATAACCATTCTCAATAGGTTCCCGTTCACATATTATGGTTTAAGGTTTGTGTTCGCTTTACCTCCGTCATATGCCCTTTTGCGGTATAAGGTAACTGACTAAAAACCCGGAATCCTTTTGGCAGCTGTTGTTTTTTTAGTGGAGAATATAATTAAAATAAATATAAACTTGAGCACACGGAGAGCTTACATTCATGTAAAATGTGGCTTTAGATATGGTGGTGGTTGTTAATATTGATCTTCTGTCTTCCTTCCTAACAGTCACAAATCTAAAGTCAAAGGAAATCTTAGGTTAAAAATGACTTATTTGCCTAAAAACAATGGATCAGAAGAAGATAACCCAGAACAGGCTGAAGAGTTGGAGGTACATTTAGTTTTTAATCTTAAAAATATTCTAGCTTGTTTTTCTATTATACACAGTGCATTATATGTCAAGTATATTATCCTCAGTAAAGTGGATTGGGACATGCTATAAAATGTAAATAATGAAATCATGTAGCTTTAGCTTTTTTAATAGTTTAAAAGGGTAATTTAACTTAGATACAGATGGTGACCAAGCTGGCAACGAGTTCCTCAAATTTGACTTCCCATGGCAGCTTGAAGCCCACTTTCTGTTACATTTTACATGATCCCAGGGCCTTAGAAGTGAGCATCTGCAGGCAAGCTTGGCCCAAGTTCAAATGAGTATATTTGTGACGTGATTTTCAGGTTCTTATAATCTTGGCCCTCGGTTGTTTAAAGCCAACAGGAGTTGTTTTAGTTGTTCCTCTAATGGGGAAAGAAGGAGTCAATTAAAAAAATAATAATAAGGTCAATAAGAACAGGGATCAGGGAAGAGTCTGTCTGTGGGGGTGATGGAATAAATGAGTTTGCAGTAAGGAGACTCCAGGCAGATGACCTTTGTATATCCGCACCAAAAGATCTTTAGTTGGGGCATTAAATCTGCTAACTTGAGTGTTGCTGCTGTTACCATCACTCTGCAGAGAGGGCAAGCCTTTGGGGTTTCTTGGCCTCAGGCATGTCAGTATGTTAAATATGAATATGAAAATGAAGCTTAGTTGAAGTTCGCTTCCTGCAGCTGTCACACAGCCTAATAAAACCCGCTGACTTGTCTGGCAAACATAACCTGAAGAATGTTTGGTAGAGCAACGTAACCCTTTGTTTTTGCAAAGAAGGATCTCTTCGCAAGTGAACCTGAAAACCACATCACATATATACTCATGTAAACTTGGGTCCAGCTCTGCTACAGATGCTCAATTCTAAGGCCTACGTAAAAGTTGATGGAAAGTGGGCTTCAAGCTGCCATGGAAAGTCGAATTTCAGGAACTCCCTGCCAGCTCGGTCTGTTTGTCGAGGTTGCACAGTTGAGTTCCCATTGAAGCAATCAAGTTAAAATTATCCCCTTCAAACTGTTTAAAATAAAATAAAGCTCTAACTACATAGTTACATGATTTCATTAATTACATGATTTAATTATGGGCTTGAAATTGGGGCTTCTGGCTATGTCGGTGAATTTATTAACATTAAAAACAATCCTGTCGTATGCATTATATGAAAGTTTAATGTGTCGGGCATGCTATAGCGGTTGCCCAACATGGAAAGTTGGGTTATTCACATTTCATACTTTTTCTTTCAGCCTGGCTGGATTATTTTGGACCAACCAGATGCCTGCCAACCCCAGCAGCAACAGGAATTATCACCGCTACCTCCAGGCTGGGAGGAAAGACAAGATATCCTTGGCAGAACGTACTATGTCAGCCATCAGTTTAGAAGAACACAGTGGCACCGTCCTACAGTTCAGTATGTGAATCCAGTAATTAATTTCACATTGTTTTAATGTAATAATATACGTATTAATGTGCTAGTTACCAGATCTTCTATTACATACAGGCTGTGGATGGTCAATCATATCTAAGTGTGTCTTTGGTGAGCTGGTGTAGATTGTTGACAGATCACTATACGCTGCCCATGTTCCATCCATACTGTAGGCAAATTGTATCTGCAAAGCCCTATAGAGACGCACTCGTTCTATTGCCTGCGGGGATGTTTCCCAGACCCTAAAATCTTTGAAATCACTAATATGACTGTATGGTGTAAGCTTTTTAAAAGATTCCAGTAGCAATGTAGAGTGTTAGTCTGTTACCAGAAAAAATACACGACCGTTTCTTAAAGATTAAATAGTTACCAATGTAATTTTTCAGAGACGGCTCAGCGGGTTCCGACAGTGGTAATATTCAGCTTGAAGCTCAGCACGCCTTCACTACCAGGAGGCAAATCTCAGAAGAAACAGAAGGCCCGGAAACCAGGGAGTCTCCAGAGGTAAAACATGGTGGGGGCAGACGTTTTGTCTGGCTATCGTATTTTAATAGTGATTGTTTAGCACATTACGGGATTGTCAAATCCAAATAGTTAATAATAACTTGACACGGTATTTTGGCAATAGGTAGCAAATGTGCCCATTGGGGGGTTTATTCACTATAAATTGTTGGTGATTTCTAGTGAGATGAAAAATGTTGTCATGACGCAGGATGCTCAGTATTTATAAAGCAAAGGCTAAGTGAAGAATAAGTCTTACCCTGTGAGATTACCAGACTTTGTCAATAACCTCTAATTTCCCTGACAGACCATCAGTAGAAATCAGAGAGAACATGTTCCACATTGAATTATTTGCATCGTTTTGTTCTTTTTCATCCTGTAGAGCTGGGAGATAATAACAGAGGATGAAGCAACAATATACAGCAACCATAGCACTCAGACTCAGTCTGCACAGAGCAATGACCTACTGGCACAGATCACGGAGGAGCTCAGCATAAACCTCAATATATCTGGGACGGCACCCAGTGGCCGGCAAGGAGCAATCACTGTAAGTCACTTACCTGGCCCCGTCAGATGGTTATTACAGATTGCATGACCCGCTTCATACGCTTACTCTTGGCATCGCTCCTTTATGTATCTGACTGTCCAGTTCAGTACATATACCAAGTAATTATGTGAAATCGTGCACTGTAATTGCAGTGATTACTGTATTATCCATTAATCCATGGAAACCGTGAGTTTAAAGTAAGCCTATGACCACATGTTTCTTAGATCCATTTACAGGGCTGCCAATAACACAGCTTGACTACATTTATGAATTTAAACTCCAGATCCACTAAATCCAAAAATATCTTCCTGGAGAAGGTCCATTTAATATTCTTTCGGGAATGAATCCCACTAATGTGGTCTCTGAAACGTGCGCTTAAGGCTTTGGTTTGCTTGCTTAATTATTTAGTATAGCCTATCTTGAATCAGATATATAAAAAAATGGAAGTGAATGCATGGAAAAGGTATGCATCACCAGGGATGATAATCTGACAGCGCCATGTACTTTGAGGCTTTTCTGAGAGGGCACATAGATCTGTCTGAAAGAACAAGGTTTGTTTATACCCCTGTTGCCCCAAGTAGTTAACCAATGCCCAGTAATAAAAGTACCAGGGGTGGCCATCAGGTAGCTTCCAAATGTGGTTAAACCACAACCCTGGTAGCATGCTGCTGCCCAAAGAATAGCTGAGAATTGTGTGAGCGGAGAGCTACCTGTTGGTCACTTCTGACCTACACCATTCATCTTTCAACTGTGATAAAGTTCTTACTTGTAATATGTAATGCATCGCTTAATACATCATATTTCTCACATACTTCTGATAAGGCTCTGGCAAAACTGCATTGAGAACATCACAACTCTGTAATGCAAGTGTAATTTGGAGAGGAAGGAATGGTGGCAGTAATGTTATGCCATGATTTCTGCAGATCTCTCCCCGATTAACATGTGCTGCTGAAGGATGGACAGAGAGTTGATCATTGGTCCCATAACATATGACTATTAGTTTGTTTTATTTTTTTAATTCAAATGTGAGCCGTTCTATAGGGAGGACACCAATGTGCTTTTGCAGTCTCTGTTTAGTACAATAGATACTTTATGCTGTCTTTTGTATGTCTATCAAATACGTGGCAGTTTGTCTGTCTGTGTTTGGTTATGTCCGGTTTTGGCCAAAACACACCAGACTGGGCCAGTCTCCTCCTCGCAGTGTTGCTTCCTAAAAACCCCTGCCCTGGTTGCTGGAGTGACATCAAGGATTATAGCAAGCTTTGTAGAACGGATATCTCCGCTGTTAAGAATACACACACTGAATGATATCTCAGGGTCTGCCAGCTATGAATCTGGAAACGAAAAGTTGTGAGAAAACCAGTGTCAATAAAGTGTCCAAGAAAAAATAACAAAAAATACCAAAAAATACTTTCCTTTCTTTAAAACCGGATACACAGCTGCAACCCGTAATAACACTCTCCCGGTGTTAGAAAAGATAATTTTGGTCCAGTAGGGGGCGCTTGTGTTTTTGATCGGTTTTTCGATTTGAAATACAAACAAACAAAATACTTATGATAGTGTAGTATGTCAAAAAAGCCTCTCAGTATAAAAAGTGGTGTGTATGCACTCACACTTTAAATGAGATGATCAAGCCTTGTGTATAGCCACTGCGTTCCGTGTAAGAAGCATATGTGGAAAAAACAAAGATATAAAGAACACAATGGTGTGGTATTTTCAGCAGGGTCTGGCACGCCAGAACGGATTTGCACTTACAGTCAGCCACCGATGTGTCAGGCGTGTAGGGGTTTGGTGTCCTCAATCCTTCCCGGTCACGTGCTTGTGTATGGGAGTAGTATATACATTGATCCACCACGAGGAGATATATATATATATAAAGAATGAATTTATTCTGGGCATATGCCCAATTTTATAAAATACACTAAATGTATAGGCTAAGCCTATACCGTTCTTTTAAAAGTTAAAACAATAAAAAATAAAGTAAAAGATAGTGAAAGTCCAAAAGTATAGGGACGGGAGCTCGATCCGTCCGTTCCTCTACGCGTTTCGCCTCAAATGCGGCTTCCTCAGGAGTATTCTTCGTGTTGTTTTTTGTCTTTTAACCTGGGAAAAAAGTAAATCACTTGCCAAACACACATCTTGTATAGCAAACAGCTAGAGACAGGGACAGGGACAAATACAGAATCCCCCCACGTATTTGAGAGGAGATGAAAGGGACCACTCTGCTATATGACGTGTCCCTTTAGTCCTGCCGCCACTGCTGAATTACATGTAACATGTTTTCTCATGTCAGACTGTGTATCTTTGCATCGAGGGCAGTTCTTTTCCAATAACGCATGTCAGTTCTATATTTATTTCACTAACAAGATCTTAAATATATTTTACAAAGGTCCTTTCCAACAGAAGAGAAGGCTTGCAATCCTATACTAACGAGGAACTCCCTACAATACCGATTGTAAGAGTCTGTTCTGTGTGTGCATGCTTTGGGAAATTGCTTAAAGAGGAGGTCCCATAGAACAGCAAATGTCTTTCTTTGAGCCTTAAATACAGTTCTATATACAGTGATGTCATTTAGTACTGATGACATTTTGTTTGATTTTATCTTTTGCCAACAAACCTCCTTTATTTGCAGACCTGGAGGCGGCTGTTATCATTCACGATATCTAGAATGACTTTCTGAAACCCTTTCCTCCATAGACTTTCATTAGTCAGAGTGATAAATAATGAGCTATTCTATTCATTATCACATGTAGAATGATAAGGAGTCTAGTAGATTGGGCTAAGATAGCAAAGCTAGTACAAAAAGACTACTATACAGCTGCCTATAAACGTAATATTATGTAAAATCTAGAACAAAAAATACAGTGCAATATTTATGTCTATTTATTTTGAATGCACTACTACTTATAATATTTTTTTTTAAATGGTAGGAATTGCCCTTAAATATACCCCCGTATGCAGGCATCTAATATTTGTACACTATTGTTATTTTCAATATAATTTTTTTTTTATTATATTGGATATATGCTAAATATAATGTTAAATGTTTGATAAAAAATAATGAATCAGTGCAAATTGCCAGGTTTTCTTATTGCTGAGAATATGAAGGTATCTGTGATACAGGGTTCTAGGGTCTATGAAGCACGATGTTGGGGTAACGGCAGGCAGGACCCACCTCTCCTGGTAATGCGTTGTGTATTTTGCAGCTACTGCCTACATCATCCGGGCTGCCGCCAGGTTGGGAGGAAAAGCAAGATGACAAAGGGAGATTGTATTACATCGATCACAATACAAGGACTACTACATGGGAAAGACCTGCGTTACAGGTAGAACAGAAACACGCCAAATGTCCAGATGTTCATTTATAACGCTATCCCAAGCCTAGTCTGAAATCTAGTTGTTCATGCGTGTGGAAAATATATATCCATACATATATACATACATATATACAGATAATCACCTTTATACTGGTTTATGTGGGTTTAACTGGGTTATGAGTGGTTTGAAGTTCAGAGTTCTTATGCAGTTCAGTGGGAGTAGAAATACCCCCCCCCCCCGGTCTGGGAATGTTTTCCCATCTCAGTGTCACAAATACACACGTGTGTGTATATATATATATATATATATATATATGTAAGAATTAGACACTGTCTATTATGGTGGTCCCCTGTTCTTACAAGAGGATTGGCGTGTGTCCTCTTCTAGGAGATGACGCAATTTGTGGACGTATTTATGAAATAACACTCAGGCAGCCTACCACGCTGCGTTCGAGAAGTATATCTTAAGTAAACATGACTTTTTTTTACACACGGTAATTGAAATGGATTAGTCCATTTTACTAGAGCTAGTGTTTGATTCAAAACAACAATACATCTTTGCAGAACGGGTTTGTTTGGCCCGTGCGTTTTGTTTGTAGAAACAGGTCAGCGTGCTGTTGGCTGCGGGGCTTTTTGAAGGTGACATTCTCCCCCGGCTTCATGTTTTCTCTCACTATGTCCTGCCAAGGTGTGGTAAATGTCAGATTTCTTTAGCAGGGACCGATGGAAGTTGCACAGCCGTCTTGTACCCAGAGTTTCTCCTCAAACCGCCAGGCGTACACGGCAGTCAACGAGCCCAGCCAGCTTTCAGCGGCGTCGGAATGTCGCTTTCTGCCGAAGGGCTGGGAAATGCGCCATGCTCCAAACGGAAGACCATTCTTTATCAACCACGTTACTAAAACTACTACATGGGTATGTTGCATTAAAAAAATAATAATATAATATAATATGTTTTTCTAAATGGATGTGAATGCTTATAGTTGCGTGTTATGTGGTAATGCTGCGGGTGTCATGGTTACCATGCACAGAATGCATATATCTTAGTATCGGGTTATAGTTGTAAACGTATTTCCTGAAAGTTTAAAACTTAAAGGTTGTACGTCTTACTATCCTGAACGTAACATTTCTGTACTTAAATGCAGCATTAGAATTTGATTCAATGCTGATGCCTTTCCCACAAATACCCCTTAATGTAAACTTTTGCTTTATGTATAATAAGTTGTGTGACATAAGAGTAGGCACTGGGGTTGTTGCCATAGAAACTAAAAACAATTATAACAAAATGTTCTTAAATTTCTCTTTCATATTTATGATTAAACGTTCAGAGGAAGGAGTAAAGTAACACGTCTGTTAAGGTTTATATGCGTTTTAAGTGATGGTTTGTCTAAATGGAACAGTACCTTTAACCCCTTCATGACCAGGGGCATTTAATGCCTCAAAGACCAGCCCTTTTTTTTTGCAATTTTAGCCATATGTCTAACCTTAATTTCCCTTTTTCATGATTGGTGCTATCATGCAAATCATACATATATTTAAACTCAAGGATAGAAAGGGCTTTGTATTGATACCATTTTTGTGTAGTCTGTCATTAACTATTGAATGCAAATGATTGAAGCAAAATACATTTAAGTGAATAACCGTTACATTATATTTATATAATGCCAGCAGATTCCCTAGCCCAATCAGGTAGGATAAATCTAAAATCTTTGTACTCTTATACATATACTCATATACACTTATTTTAATAGGAGGACCCAAGATTAAGGATTCCAGTTCAGCTGAGGCCAAAGCCGCCGATAGATGTGTCTGATCTTGGACCGCTACCTGTAAGTGACCTCTTATTGTTATTATTAGGGTTTACTTCTATCTCCCGGCAGATTCCACAATGCTGTACATTAAAGCTATACAATAAAGTACCATATTTAACATACCTTATTAATTTTTTTAAACCCACTTACTTAAGATTAGTAAATGAATGGTATTTTAATATGAAAATGCTTTCCGGATATGTTAGATGGGTCTGGAATGGCTGATCACACTCACACTGCACTTGTTAAAGGGTAACTCACCGGCCAAATTAGTACAACCTTGTTTCGCTACAGTGTTTAACACACGTTAATCCTTTGATGTCATGGAAGTGTGTGTGTGTGTTAGTCATTGGGTACTAAATGCCTTTAAATGGACAGTATTACCTTAAAACTAGTGGAGGATATAACCATTTATTTAGCCTACCCCCTCCCCCCCCAAAAAAAAAACACACAAAAAATATGTCTTTGCAAAGTCTGAGTTCAGAAAACAGGGAAAGATAGCATAGAAAGCATATTTTGCAAACTGATCTGAGATTATGATCTTGTTTACGCACAGTTACTGCATGCATTCAAACACGTAATGTTAAGCTTGTATGGATAAAGCAAAGTGTGAGCCAATGTTAGGGCTGCTGGGATAGTGGCACAATGCGCACAGGCGTACATACTTGGGTAACAGAACAACCTTTAAATGTTGATTTAATATTAACTTTACTCATTTTATTGCCATATTTTACATATGTAATATCTGATATCAGTTAAAGAATGTAACTTGTGTGACTTAAGCTTCTGTAAGTACATTGAAAACGTTGCTAATTTTTAATGAGTGACAATCATTTCTCATTGAAGCCTGGATGGGAAGAAAGAACACACACAGATGCAAGAGTCTTCTACATTGACCACAGTAAGACACTCTTTGTCTTTACTCATTTAATTAGATTGCATTTGAGTGGGGAAGTTTAATGTAATCCTGATGTGTTCCAGATACAAAGCGGACACAGTGGGAAGATCCACGCTTACAGACAGCTGCGATAACCGGGCCAGTGAGTTTTATTTCTTCATTCTCTCTCTCTCTCTTTACACAGAATTTCCTTGTATGACCAGAACTGTTAGAGAATATAACTTAGCCAAGGTATTATCGTGTATTATAAAATGGAACATGCAATTTAAAATTGTGCATGCAATAGGTTACCTATTACTTAGGCCCATGATATGTACATGGTAAGAACACAAAGACAAAATGTAGAATTTGCCAGATGAACATCTACAATCCTTTTGCTTTATTTCCTGAGCTGCCTTTGTAAATGGCTCTCCAGCCATCGTCCCCTAAAATGCTCGAGTGACTGCGGGGAGTAAAATTCTGTATGGTAAAAGTTTCATAGTTCTTCCAGCTTGCCACAAACCTGAGGAGAGGGACCTGGTTCACCCAGCTTTAATGATGATGTCATTTAAAATTGTAAATATTTTCACTGTCCTCTATTGTAACAGCGCTACAGAATCTACTAGCGGTATATAAACAGATGTAATGTAACGTCAGAGGTCCTCTGAATTTTCCTACTTGGGGCTCTCAAACCCACTCATGCCAAGCTATTAAAACCAGCAAAAGCAAATATTGTAGAAAGAGCCCAATTTATGGTTTATCTGATTTAGCACCGTAACACGCACACACGCGTTGTGACGATGCCAGTACGTTATGACTCCTACCGTTTTGAGTTATGCATATATTTAATCACTGTTCTGAAATTAAATCTTGCTGTGTTTTCATTCAGAAATATGTCTTCTCCTTTAATTTACCACTCTTTTTTTCGTACCTTAAGGCCGTGCCTTATTCCCGCGATTACAAGAGAAAGTATGAGTACTTCCGCAAAAAGCAGAAGAAACAGGTGGGGAACGTTTTTAAAATAACATCTCATTTTTCGCTTGCTTGTACAAAATCTGAATTATAATGGGTAGGTGTCACCATTGTTCATTTTGGAGTTCTCACTTTGTTACTGCTGACTATAGCAGTGCGGAGAGACATTTTCCAACGAAACCGCTTTATAAACCCTGCTTCTGCTCAGTAACGGAAACGCCTTTGGCCAGTCCCGTGAATCCGTGGTCACGCTGTAATCCGTTCCAGGACAGTTTTGCTTTCTATATTATTATTAAGATTTCATGAAATAGAAGAAAACCCTTTAGAAGTATTATAGTAGGAATAACCGTTGTTGGACTAATGGTTTCCCTAAATAATCCTGTGTAATGGTATTTTTGTTGCCTTTTGCGACATATCTGATGTATATATATTCACTAAGGACTAAAAGTTACGTTTTCTTTGCGGGTTTAAGAACATAAAACCAGCAATGAAAGAATTTAAACCAAATAGTAAAACAAAAACACGCAATTGTAGAAATGTGTCAAATGTGGAAGCTGGCAGTCCCCTTTGGGGTATCATTTATTATTATTATTTGGTACCATTTATTTTCTGATCATGAAAGATGAAGAGAGAGATCTTTTGCCAATAATATTTTACTTTGCAATGTGAAACAAAAAAGGTATACTCAAAGGGCTTTATTCACTAAACAGTGAGTTAAGTCAACTGAACGTATAATGTATATGCAGCGAGATGAGAAATGTTTATCCACCAATGTCTTTTACTTTTTTGAATATAAGGTGTGTCATATTTAGCAAAAAAAATTAAATTTGTTTCAAATCTACTTTTTTTGTCTCCTGGCAAACTTTTTTTCCTTAGAAGCAAAGGCATATCCAACTAAAACTAAAAACGAAGAGCAACTCAAAACATGCCTCTGCCAAAAATATTAAACAGTTTGAAGGGCTGGGTGGATTTAAAAGCAGAGGAAAATAGCTTTTTGTGTGGTATTGCATAATCAGCATTCTCCATTACTAATTATATTTCATTATTTAACTCTGCAGTCTTCACGTTGCATGTAGGGAATGTTGTAATTTATTTTCAAAAATCTCATCTCGTGTATTCTTTTTTTGTTTGTTTGTTTAGCTTGATATTCCAAATAGATTTGAAATGAAATTGCACCGTACAGCTATTCTCGAAGATTCCTACAGGCGAATAATAGCGGTGAAAAGGCCCGATGTCCTGAAAGCCCGTCTCTGGATTGAGTTTGACAGCGAGAAAGGCTTGGACTATGGCGGGGTGGCTAGAGAATGGTTCTTCCTGATCTCCAAGGAAATGTTCAATCCTTATTATGGCCTCTTTGAATATTCTGCCACGTGAGTATATAAGGAGGCATTCTTGTCCATTACATGGAGATATTTGCTTCAATGGAATTATCAAGGCAAGATTTACACACAAAATAGTAATAATAATAATAAAAAAAATCTTTGGATTTATGAGGGATATAGACATGAACTGGTAGAGTTTTTCATCTAAAATGTTTGGCGATAATAAGAAGGGTTTAGAGTAGGATAATCTCACGTTATGCACCAACCCTTTGGGTCACATATAGCAGACATACATACTGAGCGTCTTATTTCTGCTGACAAAACCAGTCAGCTGTCATATACACTACATAAAGCCTGCACTAAATATGACATACCCTTTATCCAAATACCCCCCAGTGGTAGCCGAAGTGCCTGTACCTGTTTGACCTTGGCAAGGCTTGTGGAATTTGTTGCTTTTGGGGCATTTAGCTAAATGTCCTTCACAAATAATTTTGCTGCCTCATGTGTCTGAATAGTTAAGGATAAACATGTGGCTGAATATCCGAACATAGATGCAGAACATTGTCATATGGATTTAAACCACATTTCTTTCATATAGTCTTTATTGATTTCGTAGAATCCTGAACGATAGTTGTATTGGTGGAGCTGTAGTACGGATGCCTACTCCTGTAAAGATACATGGATTGTTGCCTGCTTAGAGTATATGAACTCATGTGTTCTTTTTTTTTTTTTTCTTCACAGCGATAATTATACTTTACAGATTAATCCTAATTCTGGGCTGTGTAATGAAGATCACCTTTCTTACTTCAAGTTCATTGGCCGTGTGGCAGGCATGGCTGTGTATCACGGAAAGCTTTTAGATGGTAGGTTTATGACTTAATACGTCCACGTTTATACCTTATTGTGTACGCACGGCCAGCATTGGGGTTATGAATTAGAGTTATAGTGCGTTGTGTATAATGCAAGAAGAACCAGCAAAATAGCAAGTACTATGGCTCTTAAACTGAATGAATTACAGGATGCCATTTGCAACCTTTCCATTTTTAGGTGATACAGTGTGTTTACATTCATTGTCGGGGTTTGTGGTTCAAGAAAGCTTGTTAGAATTTAACATGCATTTACGCTTCCTAACACTGATCTTATAAAGCTGGAGGTTTACTGGAGGAGGTTTAGTCTGCAAATTCACTGTAAAGTCTGTGAACGACTTGTTTCTAGATCAGTAAGTGATATAATGACTGTTCAGTTTTACATCCACCCATCTTACATGTTACATGAAGCAAGATTATCTCTCCAGACATCTCGGGATTCGGTGGGTGGCCTGGACTTTCACAAAGTGCTTACTCAATCAGTCATGCAGGGAAAATAGATTTCCAATTTAAGAGCAACCACTCTACCTACAACAGTTTGTTTCAATGACACACAGATCCACGTGGGGTATCAAGATACTGCTGTATGGCAAAAGCCTTGCAGCGGGAAAATGAGTCACTTGGTTAAATACAGTTCCCTATTAACAGTACTTTCTGCAGTCAAACGTATATGGGGTTTATTGCCCAATTATAGTCCTGCAAACTGAAGAAATCATGAAATCTCTAGGTGCTTTATAAATAAAAATATAAATAGATCAGTTCTTCTTTGGAGGAAACTCTTCCTCCGTATGGGGGCACGCAATCATGCTGGTTTGTATAGAAATGCGTCACTAAACCGTGTTTATGTTGAGGAGTATAGACGCACATTAGGTGTGCCATTTAATGGTATTTTGTGTACTGGTTTTACTGAGCCTTTGGCCAGGTTCCATAAAACACAGCCAGGAAATTAAATGGACCGGCTACCTTCCCAAATGTTTAATTTTCCAAGTACATTTAATACACATATGTTGTCTTTGTGTATAAACTGCAGTAAGCATTGTGTTTATATGTTAGAAGCCCACATATGTGTATACCAGGAGTGTAGACTTCTTACCATTTTCACAAGACTTGCTCAATTTCTCCTCCCCTCTCGTCTGGTACCAAAGGGAGATTACTTTGTTAATGGAAACTTTAAACCAGCTACCTCCAAATCGGCTATACCGATTGAAAACAAAAGGTCCTGTTCCAGAGATATGTAGAGAAGATAGTGTTATCGAATGTACATTAGGTCAGATTACCCTCGCTGCAGTCACGCTGGGTATCTACATACCCATGTTTATTATCCATATCTGTGTGTGTATATGCAGTTAAATAAAGTGTGTACACGTGACTTTCACTCCCAACGTCCTTTTCAGACTTACTTGGATGGCCGGGACTCTGAGTGTATTCTCACTGTGTCCGAAAGGGTGTTAAGAAGCTTGAGAAGCTTTATCATTCATAAACTTCTCTATCACACTCTTATGAATGAAGCCCCCTTATACAACCCAAAACACTAATATAAATGGTAATGTTGTATATATTTGTTTAACCTTTTTGTATTTTTGATTGCAGGGTTTTTCATCCGTCCTTTCTATAAAATGATGCTGCAGAAGGCAATAACACTGAATGACATGGAATCTGTGGTATGTTTTGTCTTTTCATTCCAGTAATGGATATTCTTCATATGATCTTATCTCGGTTATTGAAAGTACCTAATCACATAGAAGACAAAAATTTCAATATTCAATATGTAGCTGGTATTAGCTAATCAGCCGTCAGAAACATTGCTGTTCATCAATAGTAATACGTTGAGTGCTTCTTGCGTTGGATTTTAGATATATCCATAATCTATCCATGTTAGGAGTAAGACGTCCATATTCTAGCATTACATGGCTAAACACAAGGAAACGTGCTATTGATCTTCCTGTGTGATATATGTGTGGAGACATTAAGAGGTGGATGTGTCACACAACAAATGACTTGTTTTGGTGCAACCCATTCAAATATTATGAAGAAATGTGCATTATACTTCAAATGTTGCATCATAATTATTATTATTATAAGGGGCTCGTCAGAATCACATTAGAGTTCTGAAAGAGACATAGTTCAAAAAAATATCTAAATTTCATTATACCATATGACAGTAAAATAATGTGTCTTGAGTGTTTCAGTTTGACAATGAGACCTAATGGGAACAGAATATTGGAATCAATTGTGAATAGTATTTATTCCCAAAAAAAGTGGTGATGATAGCTTGCAACCTCAATTGTCTAATGACCAGAGCCCATCACATCTTCTGTCTCTGTTTGAATAAATGTCTCCATAACCCACTGTAGGTGCTGCATCATATCAAAAATAGAAAATATTAACCAGTCGTTATCATTATAACAAAACAACCCCAAGCCTACATATTCTATTGCTTCGTGTAATCTTTTTCCCACCTACCTCGAATAATATATATACCGTATTTGCGCGATTATAAGACGACCCTGATTATAAGACGACCCCCCAAAATCAAAATATTAATTTAGGAAAAAACCAAAAAGCCTGAATATAAGACTACCCCATAGGACAAGTAGTAAATATTAATTCCTGTAAACTATTTTTTCATATTTAATAAAAGCTATGATTGAGAAAAATATGCACATCTGCCCCCAGGCTTGCCACTCTGCCCCAAGAAATGCCTTATAAACCCCTATTTGCCACTCTGTCCCATGATATGCCTTTTAACCCCCTATATGCCCCTCTGCCCCATGATATGCCTTATAGTGGCATATAAGGGGTTAAAAGGCATATCATGGGGCTGAGTGGCATATAGGGGGTTAAAATGCATTTCTGGAGATATATATATATATATATATATATATATATATATATATAACTGCTAACAGCAATCACACTCCTATCAAGCCAAGGCAGCCAGTACATGCTGGAACCTGGGGATGATAGTAGTGGGATTACAGCCTCCCTATGCCATGCTACCACCCCCACCCCCCTTACACATCCATGCTATCACACACGCACACTCATTCACAAACATTTAAATACTCATTCATTCCATTAATCACACATACTTCACACATTAATCACAAAAACCCAACCCCCCCCCCTTACCTGAACTGCAGATCTCTCACTTGAAGACTTCTGCAGGGGCCCGGCTGTGCGAGCAACTTCCCTGGCCCCGCCCCCAGAGGAAGGAGGGGGGAGGTAGAGTTATGTGAGGACTTTGAATGCTTCCTGTTCTCCTGCTGCTAATAGCAGAGACGCTGCTCGCGGCTAAAGCACCGGTAAGCAGCACGGCCCCAGCAGAAATTTGTTTGAGGTCCGATTAGAAGACGACCTCGATTATAAGACGAGCGGTATTTTTCAGAGCATTTGCTCTGGAAAAAGAATCGTCTTATAATCGAGCAAATACGGTAGTTATTTCTGACAAACTTTAGTTATGTCTACATAGCAAGTTATTAAATGTGTTCATTCATATTGTATCATAAGTCTTTAGTTATTAATAGTTTACCTTCTTACTGTTTTTTCCCGCTCTCAGGACAGTGAATATTACAACTCACTCCAGTGGATACTTGAGAATGATCCTACAGAACTAGACCTACGATTCACGGTTGATGAAGAACTTTTCGGTCAGGTATGATATAAGCCAATGCTATTTCACTTTTATAGGGCGAAGAGCCGTGTCCTTTACTGTACTTCACGTGTCAGCTAGAATGTTATATGTGACTCTTATAACTGAGCCATTTATTTTCTTATAGACTCGTCAACATGACCTGAAGCCTGGTGGTTCGGATATAGTAGTCACCAACAAGAACAAGAAAGAGTACATTCAGTAAGTGAGTTATAAATTGGGACTTTATTATTAAAGGAAAACAAAAGTGCCATGTAAAAACTGTTGTTTTCTTATCGTTACCCTTTACGTATAAGAAGAATGAAGAGCAAACAATATCGTAGTTTATCAGTCCTCAATTAAAGAAGGCCTGTTTTGCTCTGCCGATAGGGGTGCTTTTGCATATAGAAATGGGGTGTGTTGGTGTGTTTCACGTTAACATCCTCTAGTAATTTGAATGTATTTTACTTTCTGGTTTAAGGGTCGGCTTGACTAGCTTACAGCTCTCTAATTAGTCACTCCATTCAGCATGAACCCCACAATCTCTCTGAATGGTGGGGGCCATCATACTAAACAAAAACCTTGTATTGTAGTGCCAAAACAAATACACAGTTTAGCGATCATAGAGTTCTTTAGCTGTACCCAATAGACTCTTAATGCTCAATAGCATTAGAATCTAATTTAATATATATAATATATATTTTAAATCACCATGATTGTGTAATTACTAACCATCATGTCTGTTTTTTATATAGTCTTGTCATACAATGGAGATTTGTGAACAGGGTCCAAAAACAGATGGCCGCCTTTAAGGAGGTATGATTGTTTGAGTGATTTGTATCCTTAGGTATAGATTTGCTTGTTTCAACACAGGATAGACACAACTGGTAGGTGGTTTGCTCTGATGTCTCAAACAGCCAGTGATCTATCCACCGCCAGCCCCGCATGGGAGGAAACTATGAAGGACCATGCCTGTTGGGGAGATCATCGATCTCCTTTTTAGCAGTCCCGTTGAGTAGCCACGTTGCAGATATCCCAATGCTTCTGGGTATGCATCAGTGGGTTTTCTGCCCCCCCCCAGCCTTGTTGGCCTAGACCATAATATGTCACTGTTTCCACTACTGCTTTTGTCCAATATTGAGTGTGACAAGTGTTTCAAGCTTAATACTATTTAAGTTTTAGTGTATGCTTTCCAAATGAGCATTTTAAAAACTTTTCTTTGTTTACAGTATAAATAATTATTTCAACAAGCTTGATTTTGATGTTTGTCTGATATGTGCAAAAATTTTTTTTTTTAGGGATTTTTTGAGCTGATCCCCCAAGACCTGATTAAAATATTTGATGAAAATGAATTGGAGGTATGATATCTTCGATATGCACCACCTACAGATATAACGTTTTTGGTTAAGGAATATTCACCAATACTCTTTTCTTCTGCAGTTGCTGATGTGTGGTTTGGGAGATGTTGATGTGAATGACTGGAGAGAGCATTCAAAATACAAGAACGGATATGCCTCAGGACACCAAGTTATACAGTGGTTTTGGAAGGTAATGGATTTATTGAAATAGAAAGTGTTATTCTGCGCTTTCAGTATTTACAGTTGTGACAACAACAAAGAACATTTTAGTAACCATAAAGACAGAGCATTTCTCATATTGTGCTTCAATATGTAGTACGGTTACTTTATGTACATGATGAAAGTTTTCCAAGTGAAGAAACTGGTGTTATATATTCAGAATAAATATTTACCATTATCTTGCATTCAATACCATCAGTAGGGGGATTGAAATAATTTTAATAGATTTTTTTTTTGAACAGTTAATAATACAAAATGCATTACATCCCACACTATAAACAAAGTCAATGCCAAAATCGGATCTTCTGATCTTAACATGGATAGCGCTTTGTCCCACAGAGATTGCATTTTGGCTTGGTTGTATTAAGTTACCGTAGATGAAAGACTTTCTTTAAACATAGCATAACTCTCTACAACAAAGTGTGCTTACTGCCTTGAATGTTCTCGATGATACTCTGCAGATGTCTGGGATGGAAACCAGAATATTTGTATTATCATAAAATAATCAGCATAAGAATTGTTTGCCATTTGTTCAGCAAAGGACGGTAACTTTGACCTGTCTGTATCCATTTACGCCAAGTAAACGGCGCAGAGGCTCAAAAGCAGATACTATTTGATAGTATATGAATAATGCATACAGCAAATCCGAGAGACAACAGAGAGGTGATGCACTTAGTATAAGGAAAGGCGTAGAATCTCTAACATGAAGAATAAGGTTTCTGTATCACAAAAATATCCAATAAAATCTTAAAAGAATTTTGTAATATACAGAAAAGTTTAAGAAAACCAGATCTGTGCAGGTGCAATTAATATACTTCAAATACAATTTTTATGCTCCCAGACACAGGCATCTGTCCTAAACTAGGCGGATAATTTAAAAAAAAATCAAATTAAACCTAAAGGACGCCATCATCTACAGGCTGAATTTGTATTGTATGTTCAATTGTTTGCATTACAAACTGTTCAGTATCAAGTACAATTGAAATTGGCTTTAAAGGTTTCAGTAGATGCTCTGTATTTTTCTTCCGTCACACGCACTTACACTTAATTTTTTTATGTACTTGCCATTTTAACCCCTTAAGGACAATGGGCAGTCCCTAAACCCTTTGGAAAACAATGCATTTTGAGCCCGTACATATACAGGCTTTGTCATTAAGGGGTTAAATGTAATTTTTTGTATAACAATTGAACCTTACAGATGGTGGCTGACTGTACCATGTAACCTGACATAAGGTCAGAGTTAGTACGGTGATCAGTTGCATGATGCCTCTTATCATGACAATCGGAAAAAGTTTGATCCTTTTATTTTATATGGTATGGCTTCAGAGTTTGATTTTAATCACTGTTTTTTGGGTTTAATTTAAATTGATTGGAGTCCAATAACGTTATCCTTAAGTATGAATAGTCTGAAGGCAGCTGCTAGGCAATTTAAATAATACAAACTCTGCAGCAGCAGCATCTAAGCCTGTCATGTTTTATTGAATGCTTTGGAATAACCCATAAAATCCGAACTTTGTCTTGTATAGGCGGTGTTAATGATGGATGCGGAGAAGAGGATTCGGTTACTGCAGTTTGTAACAGGAACTTCACGTGTACCTATGAACGGCTTTGCTGAGCTTTACGGTATGTTACCCCCTGCTAACATGATCTGTGCCTTAAAGATACTGTATGTTTTAATCTCCAGTACAGACAAAGTGTTTGCGTAATTCACATCAAAGAAAGGAAAATGTAGCAGTATTACATTACAGGAGATGCTTCACCTTATGAGCTTATATAACCTTCAGTAATTTTGCTAAATGGATTTCCAACATCTATTACATGATCGGCGCTAGTAGCTCTATAACGTTTCATATAACAATGGCATGTCATAAACGTTAAAAATGAATCCAGTCTTCCACTAAAAATGGTTACTCCTACTTTTGATGATAACGGGACTCGATATGCATGGCATTAAGTTTGGTTTGTAAACTGTGAAATGCTTCTGTTCAGGCGTAACTGGTAAAAAGTGAAGCTTTTTCATTTAGAAAACCACACTTGACACGTTTTTGTAGATAAAATCATAATATGCATCATGTACAAGAGAAATTGTCAAACAAGTATGGCAAAAAAAAAAAATACTAAAAATGTGTTTACTTTTAGGCTCAAATGGACCACAGTTGTTTACAGTTGAAAAATGGGGCACTCCAGAAAAACTCCCAAGGGCGCATACGTGGTAAGTGTGCTTTATGAGTAAGGGAAACATATCACAAAGCGATCTTAAATTATAATTTCTCTTTGTGTGTCTGGCCAAAATATCCCATTTTCCCTGAAAAATGTCAACACTACTTATAGGCAGTCTGTGAAATTAATTAGTGAATGCCAGGTTTCTTTTTAGGGACAGGTTTCCTTGAGAATATCTAAAGTCTATGTTGTTGCTGCTACTACAGTTCTCTAATATAGAAGAAGCTTTAATTTTAGCTCCTGTGGTCTCTATGCCTCTTTTAGCTACACATTTCTCAGGTGGTTGTCACCATAGTCTTAAATTGGGCCTTTTCTCTTTATATTAATATTACTTTTATTGTGTTTTTTTCTTCTTTGCTCAGCTTTAACCGCCTGGACCTGCCACCTTACGAGTCGTTTGAGGACCTCTGGGACAAGCTACACATTGCAATTGAAAATGCACAAGGCTTTGATGGGGTGGATTAAGGATCACCGCAGGAAAAAATTCTTAAAATAAAAAAAAAAAAAGTGCTGTGTTTACACATAAAAAAGAAGTCAATTTCCCAGGGAAATGCTATAGTGTTATTTGGCAGGTTATTTAGGAAGCTCTCATTTTTTCACGAGGCATTAAGAAATATGTCCTGATTTGTATATACATGTACACTGAGAAGTTCTAATGCCTGTCTTGCCTAAAATAAGGAGAATACCTCTTTACGAAAGCAGAAAATGTATTTTGAAACTACTGAATTACGGACTGTGAAAAGTGCATAGATGTGACGCCCAAGAGGCTGTGAGCTCATTTCACAAAAAAAGAAGAAATAAAGCGGGGCCACCAAAGCCCCTAAAATTCTGGGTTTCAGGCCCCATCAGTAAGGTTTTTCATAAATAAAACCAGTGTTGCTTCAGGCTGTGTAATTTGACCAGGCAATTAATAATCAACAGCGCCTTTAAATTGCCCATAAGTTACCCTTTTTCAAGTGTTTAGATATTTTTATGATCGATTTTGACCTTGATTATGATATGAGCATAATAAGGACTCGCCCAACACTTTGTTATAGGCGTAGCGTCCATAGCTAGTACAAGAAACAGGGACAGACAGGCCCTATTATTTTTTTGCCAGGGGTTAGGGAAGCAAACAATTAGTAGCGTTTACAGTAGAAGCGCCCGTCGTTTACCAAGCACGCAGGCACCCATGCAAGGGACTAGCATTCCAAATGCCGGCTCCCCTAGCGGCTGCATGCAGGATTTAACCCTGACATGACCCTTCTGTGTGGTTTCCATGCTAGCCAGCCTGACGGACTAGCATACCTTACGCATCAGAGGCAGGTGATGAATGTGATGTTTTACTTTCCTTTCATTTTTCACGATGTAAAGTTTTCAGAAGACAGAGACACTTTAATAACCACCCAACTCTTTCCATTTAATTTACCTTTTTTGAGCCATACCCACTCCTCATACAGTCATTGCTTTTTTTATACATTTTTTTAATCTTTCTATTTTGAGCGAGTGAAAATGAATTTTCCTATTGTTAAGGAACCTTTTATTGTTTTGTTATTATTAAAGTTTTTACTCTGTTTCAGCATGGCTGACACGTATAATGATCACCCGAACAATTTTTTTGGTTCTCTTTTAATTTTGTGGAACGCTCAAATTAGGGTAGAGTGTACACACATTAATTCTTGCAAACTTGCACAGATATACAGTACAGTCTCGTTTACAAAGTTGTATATGTTTACACTTATTCTAGTGTGTGTGTGTATGTGTGTGTGTGTGTGTGTATATATATATATGTGTATATGTGTGCATATATATATATATAATGTGTATGTGTGTGTATTCCTTCACCTTTAGCCTAGTTACCAAATAATTTGTTACAATGCAACATAACCAAAGTCATGGTGTAATAATATGTGATTACTTACAATTATTTTGTTCACTTGGTGTGATTGTCTTTTTCTACACTTAAATTATTATTTTGCTATCTAAGCTACTTACGATATGAATTATTCTAAAAGATATGTCAGTATATAATGATCTAATATCACAGCTTGAGGTTCCTATCATACTCTGTAATTAAAAAAGAAAAAACAATCCAAACCCTCTGTAAGCACAGTTGCTTCCACGTGTCTTTGAGAAGTAAGTAAACTTTAATGTGGCCGGTTACTATGCAGTGATTAAGATATGCAATGTATCATTTTAGCAGTAACATTTATTAGATTTGAAAAAAAGTAGCACGCAATGGCAGTAAAATAAAGGATACAAAGCAGAATGACTAGTATGCTTTTATCAGCATGGCTACATAATCGAAACAGAGACCACTGGTATGATTCAAGCTAGACATTAATGTTTACACTTCAATGGCTTCTTAGTTATAATTAGTGCCTCAGTCTATAATCAAACAGAGCGACGTAAATATATATATATATATAAAAACACAGTGAATGGTGTCAGTACAGACCGTAATGTACCCTATAGCAATATGTGTAAGATCTGTGTTTATAGAACTGTATGGATAAAACATGACCATAAGTTTAAACTTGGCTTGTGCGCCTTGTTCAGGTTCCAGACAAGCCTTGAAAGCACCCCTGTAAATGTCAACTTTAACCCGTTAAGTCCCAGAGGTGTGATCAATGTGTTATTTGCCCATCTGGGACTCACTTGGTCTTTTTCTGCCAGAGCACCCCACTTCAAATTCAAAGCAGTGCTTTACAGACCCTCTAGCAGGTAAGGGGTTAAGCACCTTACTGTTTTGTAGAATGCAGAAAGTGCAATGTGTCTTAATGGTATTTTATATAAAACTTTGATTCTCTTTATTAAACGAAACCCTTTTGGCTACATCCTTATTCCTGAAAGTATTACTTGTATATAATTGATAATTTATAGAAAAGTAAGAGATTGTTTGAATACACAGACAGAAATTTTGTACAAGTTCATAGAGTAAAAGCAACAAATGTATAGAATACAAATATTTGTTTCTTATTTTTTAGTCTGAAACTCTCATACACAGTAACTATCCTGAAGCAGTAAATAAAGATTAATTTTCACTAATTTTGGATATGGTTTTCTTTCTGATTGTGGTTCATTTTTATGTAAAACATTTCAAAAGATATAATAATATTTTAAAACATATAATAAGTTTAAGTCACCAGCCTTTTAGCATAACTTAATTCATTTTTAAACTGTCTATAGCTACCACTAATGATTAAATCTGTGTAATTTAAGGATATATTGAGTTTAAATGTATGGAATCGCTCGTGTTTGTCAGCCAAAGGAGATCAGTAACTGAAATGGACACTCCAGTGCCCCAAAAGTCCCACCAATAAACTGAGAAATTTAAAATGTTGACCTTGTTTTTCCAAATCATATCCTGAATTTGTACCAGTCCAGTCTTGTGCAGCTATCCTTATGTTGTGGATAAATTAGGGGGTCTCTTCAGTCCTTGGTAATCGGTTTGAAAATAAATGACAACCACATCCAGTGCATGAGGCTCCCATTAGACTATATATATAACAGAAAATTCTTGTTTTTTGCTGTAGTTATGTTCTATAAAAATGTATAAATTCATTAATACTGAACCATTGCTTCTAGGGGAAATACAGGGTTAGGCTTTTGCGAGCCTCTGGTCTCAACATCTTCAACTGATCAATACATAACCTTATTTTGTGTGTGTTTCTGTTTAAATACTCATTCAATATATAGTAATTATATGCAGTATGCACATAATGTACACTACGCACACACACACACACACACACACACTTATGTACAGTACTAACACAGTAACATACATGCCTTTGTTTGCTAAGGAAGGGGAAGTCACAGCTATTCTGCTCCCTTGCAGTCAACAGCTTTCCCGCTCCTTCACAACATTCAAACTGCTGTCTCTGTTTATAATTTTATAGTCTCATTTTGTATGATACACATGTTTATAGCTACTTTATGCCATTCAAGACCAATATGGTTTCTGGAGCCAACTTTGTAATTTCTGAAGATTGTTCAAGGAGCTGTATGTGTTACTCAAGATTAGCTCTAACCAGAAAACACTCCGTCTTGTTTGTGTCTTTGGATAATAAACCTGTTCGTTTATTTCATCTCCTGTTTGCAACATTTAGTGTGCTGTTTTTTTATTTAACAAACTTGGTAATACCCATATTTTACCATTAGGGTGCAGCAGTGGGCCATTTAATGCCATGTCAAAAAGCAAAGGTGGGCTAAACCTGGTGTTCGCCTGTGCCTGGTGCATCGATGACTTATTGTAATAATTATTATCATACATTATATAGGTAACGTATATAACAGCCTTCATTCTTCTGGGAAGGCTTTACAAAATGTTTTTGAGTGTTTAGTAGTTTTACCCATTTAGCCAAAAGAGCATTTTGTGAGGTCAGACACTGATGTTGGACGAAAAGGTCTGGCTCGCAATTGGTGTTCCAATTCATACCAAAGATGTTCAGTGGAGTTAAGGTTAGGGCTCTGTGCGGGCCAGACTGGCTTTCAGGAACTGTTTGGAACTCAGCGGGTGATGCTAAAGAGGACATGTGATTATTATTCACTATGTGCTTCAGAACTCAACAGCCCAGCTGTGAGTGTGGCCATCTTTGTGGCTGGGTTGTTATTACTCCTAGACTCTTCCATGTTACAATTATAGCACCTACATTGGATCTAGCAGGCTGTCTATGTGTCTGGTTTTATACCCCTGTTATTAATGAGTGTAACCATACAAGTCAGCTAAGCTGATTTTTATAAACACTAAATACCGGTACATAATTACTTATGCAGAGTGTAAAAGATTTGCGGATACAGAGAGAGAATTACTCTATATATATATATATAATATATATATATATATAATATATATATATATATAATATATATATATATATATATATATATAGCCCTGACCTCCAAATTGGATGAGAGTCGTGGAAAATACGTACTGCAGCCACTCTGAACCACGTATGGACATCCTGTCACAACTGTGCCACCCCATCCTCTCCTCCAAAACTGTTGTGTGTTTTTCTAAGGTGCATTTTTTCTACGACAAAACATTACTTGGGCTCTCTAGTACATACCCGAGCTGGCAAAATAAGCAACACAAAAACTTTTAAAATGCTTTAGTTGTCTGAGGGGTGATTTATAAAAGTAACATAAGCCCAAATATCTACGAAATTGACAAGTTTAACACCAAAATCTAATAGAATTAACAGTTTAGAGGGATATGTTGTAAACTGAAATAGTTTAGGAATGGTATATTATATATGGAATCTATTCCACTCTCAACTAAATGTCACAACACTGGGAAATCTATCATGAAATATAGTTCTAATCTATGTCTATTTATTCATCTGTCTACTACGTAAAAATATATGACCTTGTTCCAATACCACTAAGGAATAAACCTTAAAGTTTTCCAGGAAACGCCTGTCTTTAATGCCCCTTGCCACACTGGTATTCTTTAAATCTCAATGTATTAAGCCTGAAGGATATCACTAAGGGCCACAAAAGAAATGTGACCTTAGATATAAGAACCTTATTCTCAAGATTTATGGTTTTTTAGCTGCAGGAATGTATCTATAGTTGACAGATCAATATTCTACCAATGGGAGATAATCTTTTCTGAAACAACAGATTTAATATTTTCTGTTCCATGTGAAATCACAATTTAAATCTATATTTCACAATTCCCACACTAAAAGTTTACGATATCGATATCTTGCTTTCAGGCCACCCTCATGCTTTAACTATACACCAGTAGTGGCTAAATACCTATGACATACCTCCCAACATTTCAAATGTGAAAGAGGCACTTTTTTTTTTTTTAATCTCGCGGAACTCATCGATATAAGCAATTGCACTTTACAATGTTACACTTGCATCGACACTTAAAACACACTTCAGTTCAGCACAGTAATGCATACTTCAGCACAGTAATGCATATTAAAAAATAACCAACACATTGAACTGACTTCCCATGAAGCTTAGCCAGAAATACTACTTACTTAAAGCTGCAGATGCTAGCTGTGAACTAAAATTCCCATGAGTCTCGGCCATCCAGGTGTCCACCATAATGCTGGCTGAGCTGGCTGAATTAAAAAAGGCTAACGTTAGCCTCCTTCCCAGGACCCCTACACACTGCCTTTACACACACAGATCTGCACATTCACTGCCCTTACACACACATATACACGTACACTGCCCTCACACACACACACACACACACACACACACACACATATATACACACATATACACGTACACTGCCCTTACACACACATATACACGTACACTGCCCTTACACACACACACATACATGTACACTGCCCTTACACACACACACACCAGCTAACAAATACCTATACTGCTCTTACACATACCGGCCCATACACACACAAGCTTACAAACACATACACTGCCCTTATACTCCTATCTCCCCATCTCTTACCTCTTCCTCCATCCTTCTTCCACCAGTCTCCAGCCTAAAGCCTGCATCCTGTAGTGGAAGCGCAAGGTCTGTCACTTCAGACCTCACTTTACTGCTCCCTTATCACTACGTGCGGGCTATTGCTGCAGAGCGCAGGGATGACGTAGTGACGAGGGAGCAGTAAAGCAAGGTCTGAATTGAGAGACCTCGCGCTCCCTAATGTTGCACCAACTAGAGGGAGATTGTGATCTCCCCGCTAGTCTGCAGGCTGCAGCTGCTGATCAGGCAGTGTATATGTTTAAACTCTAGCCTTACCCTTCCTCCGCCCCTGCAAAGCAGGACAGAGGTAGGGATAGGCGGGACAGAGTCCCAAAATCAGGACTGTCCTGCCTAAATCGGGACAGTTGGGTAGCATGCTATGAGGTGTATTCACTAAATGTAGAGCTGATCGGAGAGTTTGCGGAAGAGTTGCTTTCTCTACTTCTTGACTCCACTATATATTATGAAGGTCCGTTACTTGTGAAACCCTGCTGCTGGAGGAGCTTGGCTGGCCCTTCATAATGTATAGTTAAATAAGTTAGATTTACACATTGAATTAAACATTACACATTGTCAGTCCTACTTGCTGGAGAAATTTGCTAGTGTTGGTGTTTTGTATAATGAATCATGAAGTAAGAAAGAAAAAACATGACTCTCCTGCAAACTCTCCCTTTAGTGATTAATATCCACTTTATGTGGATATTAATCTGTTTCAAGCAATGAAATGGTGGTTATATTTTACCTCAGGTTTTTTCTTCAGTTCCCTTGTGAAGTTCTAGATCCAACCTTCCTAGCTAAGTCAGTGGTAGCCGTTGGCTGTATTTGGAAGAAACTGGACATGGACTGAATGCTTGGAATTTGTAATTCTTTTGCCATAGAAATAACTCAAACATTCTACAGTTCAGCTACCAAATATATGAAAATGAATAACACAGGGTTGACTAGAGTCCCTTCTTTTCTTTTCCATGGAATTAAGTGGCTAGGGTTAGTGGTGCTTGGGTGCAGCATTTCTTCTGTGTCCCCCTGCAACTGAAACACACACAAAGCAGGGCCGGACTAGCAATCAAAAGCAGCCCTGGAAATATTGGGACACCAGCCCTATATATTTTATTACATGGTTGAGCTCATGTGCCTACATGACACACCAGGGGCGTAACTAGAAACCACAGGACCCCCAAGGCACCTCAATTTTACAAGCAACATGTCTCACAGTGCCACCTTTGCCCCAAACATCTTGTTTGTGCCACCTTTGCACCTAAACAGCTTCTCTGTACCATCTGTTCCCCAAACAGGTCTGTGCCATTGTTGCCCCAAGCAGCTGGCCAGTGCTCACATGCAGCTTGTTCGTGGCATGTTTGTCCCCAAAATAGCCTGTGCCCCCAAACAGCCTTCTTGTGCTCTCTCTGCTCCTAAACATCCTTCCGGTGCCACCTCAGCTCCATAACCAGCCTGCCTTTGCCACCTTTGCCATATATGCATGTATAAAAATGTATGTATTGAGCGTCCGTGGACAATAAAATCGAAAGGAACAACAGAACGTGAACACGAACAAAAAAAGGCTAAACCACTTGACGCGTTTCGCACAAACTGTGCTTAGCCATAAGCTGCCTTACAGCAAGGAACTTTGCTTTTATAAGACAGCTAGACAGTTAACAGCCTTTCTGCGGCTGGGGCAGACCACTGAGTCAAAGATTTAAAACTGGTGTGAATATTTTAATTTTATAACGCTTTCTTTAGTTCACATGTTCAGCTTGTGTTTCAATGCAGTGGGGCAAACATGCATATATCAGTCCTTGAGTACCTGGGAATTATTATTATTCTTTCTTGATAATGATAATGAAAATATAGTATCATCATTCTGTACCGCTGTACAGGTGAAATTTCCTTGATGTTGCGACACCTAGGTTTCTCTTTCCTGCGCCATACCAGGACTGGCGGGACTGGGAAGGAGTAGTTGGAACCGTACAGAGCTTAGGTGGGTCTAAGTGCCACTCATGGAGACCAGTAATCAGATATGGTACCAGGGGCCTTGAGTCCATAATTGAGAGAGTTCACTCTTGACTTTTCTGTGTCCATAGGTACAAGTTTTACTTGACATACCGTATTTTAACCGGGTTATACTGTTGTTTTCTTTTTATGACCTGTTATATAAATATTGTGAAATATGTGCAGACCACTGTGAAAAAAAAGCCTCCAGTGCATCGTTTTTGCAAAGGCACCTTAAGGGGTTATCCCATAAATTAGATATATCTAGGTCACTTCATCATTCATCCTGAACCCAAGAGAAACGATATGATAAAAAGAGTGCTCTCTATGTGCTTGCTCAGCGTGTTCATTTAATATTAAGTGTTATTGTTCTTTCTATAATGGTTGTGTGTTGTGTGGAAGTCCAATTCATAAGTGAATTTCACCTCAGGTAGTGTAACAAAGCACTGTACATACATATACATTATCAAACAAAAAAAGAATGTGACCCGTTCTATAAAATGTTTTAAAAAAATAATCAAATACAAAAATATTATATTAATATTTAATGCATTTACATAATAATGTTAATACATGTAACTTTACAGAAAAGACCATAATGCACCAGGACCGTTTATGTGGCACTCAATGTTAGAAAGGCTTATGACTTGCTTAGCGGTCACTTATCTCTATGTCTTGTCCTGCCTGATAGATCTATTGACAGCCATGAGCAATCTTTAGTTAAGAAAACCTAATCTGCTCATTGGTATGCATCTGGGTATACGGTCACTTGTACTAAGCTTCACTGAGGAAGGGGCAAGAAAATTTTGCAATGCGCACTATTTAATTTTTCTTCTCCACATTTTAAGATTAATATATTTTAATATGTAATATACACCTGTATCTGCACCATACTGTGTCCTTGAATGGCAGAAATAAAATGTGGTCACCCTAGCCCTCACTGATAAAGGAGTCGCTAATCTACTGCAACAATTCCACAATGCCTTTGTCCCCTAACAGCTTGTTTGCACCATCTTTGCACCCAAATGGGTTTTTAGTGCCCCCAAACGGTTTGTCTACACCCTCTTTGCGCCCAAATGGGTTGTGAGTGCCCAAAATGGCTTGTCTGCTCCATCTTTGCCACCAAAATAACACCTGGTAGTGTGGAGGGAGGGTCATCTGGTGATCAGACCATTTGTTCTGTAATATGCCCCAAAACTTCTGATGGTGACTCTGTCCTTCTGAAAAATGATTTATAGTTCGTAACACATCAATTATTTTAGGGAGCAGACAAACCCCTTTTTTTATGAAAACATAAATGGAACAGAATTTTTATTAATGATTGTATTAATGATTTGACTTGAATTGTGTAAATTCCATTCCTCTGCAATATGTAGGAGTTCCTAGTCCTTGTGCATTACACAATCTTTGTGTTCAGTAACATATAGATTACATGTTGGATTAATATTTAGATTACAGCACAAGCAGGACTTTTGATTAAGCACAGCTCTGCAGATGTAGCCAAAGTTCACTCGATCCTTGTTTTAAGCGATAGCAAAGTACCATGTGCCTGCTCTCTTCACGTCCAAGGGGTTAAAAGTCAACATGTCATTGATGACTCACGCACGCATTTATCTGGCCTTGAATAAAAATGCACTTGAGGAAGTCTTTTTAATCAAACTCCCCTTCTTACATCTCCCAGTCTCCTTGACAACATATTTGTCCTGTGCTATTTCTGAAGCGCAAGGGCTACATTACTGCTCCCTTTCTTGAGTTTTCAAATAAAACAGGTCAAAATCATTTATGTCTAAGATAACTATATCATTGCTGTCCTCTTACCTACAGTATGTTGTGTCAAGATTACAGCTAAGGCTGCCTATGTCACCTTTTAACATATGGGCTAAGTGCTATACTGCTGGGACACAAACACTTGGGACTTTCACTTCCTTAAAAAGGGCTTCAGTAACCACAACAAAACGTCACAAAAACAACAAATGCCTTTGCTCCCTTGCAGCCTGACTCCCATCCTATCGTGGTGGGCAGCTAAGCCATCTTATTTAAAGCATCTCTTGCAGCTCAGCTCCACCTTCACATTAATATGCTGTCCTTTTCTCTTTATGGCCATATTTCACATGCAGGGAACTCTCTACCTCACAGCCAGTGGAAAATGTAGGCCTAGACTAAGACTAAGAGGGACCTGAGGTTTAGGAGAACTTCCTCCAGATCCCCTGCTGGAGCAACATTTTGATGGGAGGAAGAAGCCAGGATCTTCTTTTTAGGTGCAATTGACCAGCAGGCCGGTCTTGAACAGTATGGGTCAGTCACCCATTGCTTGGTCATGGCAGCCATCGCCTCAGCCAATCCTGTAGGCTCTAATGTGTAGCTTAGTTTTATTCTCACACAGGACAACAAAGAGTTCATAATAAATAGTTTGGAGGAGCCTTTAGCAGGGAATGGTAGCTATCTAGTTTTAGGACCTCTGAAGTCAACATAGGTCCAGGTGAAACGACAGAAATCCAGCAGGCTCACTTGGATGAACGCCGGACCTGCAACAGATGATTAGATATCAAAGGAAGAGCCTAGGATTCATGTCTCATTGAGAGGATTAGCAACAAGGAGTCACTCAGATGGTCAAGCAGGTGAGGTATACTGGGAAGAGGTCAGGAATAGACAAAAGGTTCAAGCCAGAGGTCCACCTTATTTCATGGTGGTCATGCTGGATTTTGAAGGCACTGTAGAATGTTTATGTTCCCATTTGGGTTAAGAAGATTTGCTTACATTGCTACATTCATACTTGATAGAACACTGATGACTCAAAATATTGTTACAGTCCGTACATTTGGATTTAAATGGATCTGAATTTACAATGAACAGATAAAAGACGACGTAGCATCTACAATAGGATTTTGTAAACATTATAAAGTATGTGCCAAGAAAATATGCGGTGTTCAAATTCTCAGCTGCCTACTAATCAGTCTCATTGGTTAATCTCTGCAACTAATAGAGTTTCACTAGCCTCTTTTTAAAGTTGCCACCAACATTCCCATAGTTCCTGTGACAAAGCCGATACTGAATGGGACAAACACTCATTGGGAGCATGTGTAAGAAATTATGCACTTAGAAATATACTCACACTAAATCACACAAAATCGCTCTAAATCACTCTAAATCACTCCTACCTGGCTCGCCAATATGTAAGAAATTATGACCCTCTTACAGGGATATTCTTTTAGGGAATGTGTGACGAATAAAGCACAAATACAAGCGTATAGAAAAATGTATATTGATATTGAATTAGGCTACTGTTACAGGTTATAAAACATATAACATACAGAAAACATTTACCAATAACACAAAACAAAAGGGATACTTAAGCACATCCTTGGGAAACCTCTCTCAGCTCACAGGCTTCTCCCGAACGCCATCTTGCGCAGCTTCGTTCTGAGTCTCCTGACCCAGGACACTTCTGTTCGCTGCGTTCTCCTTTCTCAGACTCCTCTTTCTCCCTTCTTTCTCTCTTACTCTTCTTTCTCCGACTCTTCTTTCTCTCTCACTCAGACTCATCTGACTATTGCAACCCCTAACTAGTCATCCCAGAATTCCTTGTACCTCCCAGAAAGTGGTTCACCCAACCCCTCTTTCCAGAGATTTCCTGTATGACCCAATTATGGAGGAGACAGGTAGTCTATGCAAACATGCACACAGTTATGTTAATATACATCGGCTTCAGTTGTCTGACCCCCTGTGGGGTATCCCACCTCTGCTGGAGCCTTTGTTCCAAACCCTTTGTAATGCATTACTATGCAAATTACCTTAAATTGTAAAACCAGATATCTCACCTTATAGAAACCCAAATCATCCCCAAAACATTATGCAATAAATGTAATATCCCATTTTAAAGGCACCCTTCATTTCTTACAATCCCCACCTAGAGGGCGAATGACTCGCATAGAAAATGAGCCCTCTCAAACAAATGAGTGCATTTACCACATGTGCCATGAAAGATTGTATGTTTTCACTGAGACACGAGTGACCTGACAACCACAGATATTTAAAATTTAGGGTACTGTAAGGCATATTTTATCCAAATCATAGAGGCACTCACAGTTATCATTTTTCACTAATGGTTTGAATTCCTTCAGCCATATCTTTAACCTTCCATTACCCTCTCAGACTTGGCATCACTGCAACCATTTGCGTTCACTCCCATCACTCTCAGGTACCTGTGCCACCAACACTGCTCCCACCATAGCTTCCTTTAACCCTCGAATTGCATGCCTTGTTTTAGGCCTCTGACCTCTGCCCACCGTGACATCTGGTGTATTTTCACACCAACAGCACTCCCTTTGCTGTTCACTTACACAGTGTATTGAAGAGACCACACCAGACAGAAACTGTTTATTGAATGTGTGTAGTGGTGATACCCGTGAAGGTGTTTGCGCACGTTTACTGGAACCTATATAACTGGAGTCGGTTTGTGCTTCAGCCCTTGAAGGTGTTTGATTATTTGCCCATGGCTTCTGGAAATTAAAAGATACTCTACACAGAAAGTGTGTATGGTTATCTTGCCCAAATCACTAGTGGTTCTCTTATCCTACTTGTCTCAGCATTAATATCTGGCTTTACAAATCTAAAACATTGTAAACACATAAAATACACAAAACATACATACAGTACATAACAGATGCTAAAATACTAAGACTTCCCAACAACAACAGTAACCTTGTGGAATATTCGGTATCCACTTTGAGAATGTTAATTTTGTAAATAATATCTATGAAGATGGAGAGAGAACAAAAAGGAGATTGAATGCTACCATTACATTCACAATGTCTTGGCAGAATGCAATCTATATAAAATAAAATATAAAAATATGTTGCCACTCAGAAATATGAATAAAAATCAGATTGAGGCCATATTTTGTTTGTAACCAAAAATTAAAACAAAACAAAAATCTAGAGCAGCAAAAATATATACTGCTGAAGACCAACAATAATGTTACATAATCACATCTCTCCACTGTGATCAAAACATAAACCTCACATTGACAACAATTCACCTAATCTATGACTTTAAATGTATTTAATCCAGCAACAAACAAAAATTAAGGTATCTGTAGCTGGCAGTGCAGGCGTCCTAAACTAATAAAACAAAAATAATTTGAAATTTGGCCCACCTGACTGTACTGAACGAATTTAGAGGCTTATCCTTAAGAAAAATAAAAATAGATATTAAGGTCCTCTATTAATATTTTGAATTTCCTGCAAGAAATCACACTTGTTAATGTCCCGATCTCCTCACAGGTTTGTCTCCTTTCTTTTTTTCTTTTTTTTATTTAGTATCGTCTCTTTTTCTGAAAAACAAAACTTCAAACAAATAGATTAGCATCAACAACAAATAGATTGTTACAACAACAAATCTAGAAGAGATCTAGAACACTAGTTTTCTTCTGATTTAGCTATCTTTTTGTTACTTAACATTCCTTTTATTCTGGACGCTTCTGCCTTTACAGTGTCCAGTTCCTTCATATACTCTGTTACTTTACACTGTAACTCATTATTCTCTTTTTCAAATCTTTCTTTCTGTGCCTTAATAACATGGTAGGGAATCCAAGGCTTGATATAGTCTTTTCGAACACCATTACCTCTTCCCTGAGATCCCCACCTAGCATAATTAAAACAACTCTTATCTCCCTGCCTCCAGCTATCAACCATGGCTCTTTCCTGAACATGGTGTCCTTTGGCAGAGTTAGAGTGGCAATTTCTAGCAAAATGTCCTATTTTACCACAAGCAAAACATTTAAAGGCTTCCCTTTTACCTATGGGTCCTTGATTGTTTTGGAGCCTGCTCTGATATAACTGTCTCTGAAGCGAGGGGCTTAATACAGACACAGGCTTTGCAATCATTTTGCTGTGATTTCGGATGACTTTATGATAAGCATTATTGTGCTTCTCATCTAAACCTTGCCCATCTATTTTATTCACATCATCATTTTTTGACACTTTGACTGCAGCCACAACATCATTTCTTTTCTGTAGCTGTACATTTAACGTGTTACTTTTAGGTGTGCATTGCACATGATCAGCCTCCCTCTTACTGCAAGCTGCCAGGGTCCTAATCTCCCCCTCTGCATCCTTCATCCTCTGAGTAAGCCGCTCATTTGCACTACGCAATTCCTCATTTTCCTGCAAAGTCTGCTGGTTGCTTACACATAAAGCTGCAGCATTCTGTGCACAAATCTTAAACTTTTCAACTTCAATGTTTAAACCTAGAACTTTTGCTTCCAAAAGTTCTTTTTGCTCTTTCATTGATTTGTACTGCTCCGCTATCCAACGGGCAGCAAAATCCAGAGCCGTTTTCCCCTTTGATTTGGATAATTTCTTTTCATAAATTGCCTTGGCCACATACTCCTGAGCTTGGAACCATGGATCTGAGGTTCCTACTATATACTTAATAATACCATCGGGGTTTGTGGCCCTAGCAACTTTTTTCAATAAACCCTCCATCATTAACAAAGCAGAATTCACTGAAATTTGTATATGCAAAACCCGAACACTATCCCAATTCAACACACAATATATACACTTATAAATATACTCATAAATCACACTAAACCCCTCCTACCTGGCTCGCCAATATGTAAGAAATTATGCACTTAGAAATATACTCACACTAAATCACACAAAATCGCTCTAAATCACTCTAAATCACTCCTACCTGGCTCGCCAATATGTAAGAAATTATGACCCTCTTACAGGGATATTCTTTTAGGGAATGTGTGACGAATAAAGCACAAATACAAGCGTATAGAAAAATGTATATTGATATTGAATTAGGCTACTGTTACAGGTTATAAAACATATAACATACAGAAAACATTTACCAATAACACAAAACAAAAGGGATACTTAAGCACATCCTTGGGAAACCTCTCTCAGCTCACAGGCTTCTCCCGAACGCCATCTTGCGCAGCTTCGTTCTGAGTCTCCTGACCCAGGACACTTCTGTTCGCTGCGTTCTCCTTTCTCAGACTCCTCTTTCTCCCTTCTTTCTCTCTTACTCTTCTTTCTCCGACTCTTCTTTCTCTCTCACTCAGACTCATCTGACTATTGCAACCCCTAACTAGTCATCCCAGAATTCCTTGTACCTCCCAGAAAGTGGTTCACCCAACCCCTCTTTCCAGAGATTTCCTGTATGACCCAATTATGGAGGAGACAGGTAGTCTATGCAAACATGCACACAGTTATGTTAATATACATCGGCTTCAGTTGTCTGACCCCCTGTGGGGTATCCCACCTCTGCTGGAGCCTTTGTTCCAAACCCTTTGTAATGCATTACTATGCAAATTACCTTAAATTGTAAAACCAGATATCTCACCTTATAGAAACCCAAATCATCCCCAAAACATTATGCAATAAATGTAATATCCCATTTTAAAGGCACCCTTCATTTCTTACACATGTTTTAGGGAAAGAGATTTTGCCTCACCTTATAGGGATAGTTTTTACTTGGTGACCAGAATGCTGGTCACCTGAGAGAGGGCACTCCAATATTTAAGGTCTGTATTGGGACAATCTTAAGGGGATTATATATGGTACTTCCCCTAATAGCTTGAGTGTATTACACGATTCAGTAGTTTGAACCCTTCCTCTATATGATTATAGTGGGGTGTAAAGAATTGAAGAAGTATTGTCCTTTTTTTGGTGTGATAGTAGGGAGATCTAATTCACAAATTTCAGAGCTGTGGCTTAATTTTGCAAAGATCGTATCTGCTCAGAGAAAACCAATCTCACAGAATAAAGTAATATCGACAAACAGGACAATATGTTGGTTATGCTATAACATTGAAATCTCATGGGCTTGCTTTGAATCAATGGTTTCAACTTCTATTCAGCTAAGAACCATCCTAGTTAAAGAAATTCTCATTACTCAATTGACTGCGGAATATAAGAGAGGTATGAAACACCCATCCTAATGGGAAATTGGAAAGTGCCTGTTTATTAATTACTTGTTACCAGTATATAATCTATCTTTATTTACTTGATTTCAAGCCATTCCTGTTAGTCTTATGTTATGCAAAAACATTTAAAAAAAAGGGTAGGATGAGCAAAATCCAATAGTGCTTCATGTGTGGAAATTGCTAAAAATGTTCAAATATTAACGTCAGTGTCCACTAAGCACCACTAAAAAACAGGCACTTATCACTGTAGAACAATAAACATACAACATAAAACAAAAGTGCACACTGCATGGACACTAAACAATGTGAAATCACTGTGTATATTGGACAATCACTAAACACGAATACATAAAATAGTGACTCACATAAAATTATAAAATATAAATGAAATATAAATAGGTCTCACATAGATTATATGTAGATTCTGCCAAAACGAGCGTATAAGTACTATATACCCTAAAAAGGGAAAAACAAACTCAACAAAATCCAGAAAATCCAGATCTCAAATGAAAAACCTTGTGTTCTCGAGAGCCTGTGAAGACTTTTTTTCCACAGTAAAAACAGGCAAAATAGGCACTTTTACCACTTACATCAAGTAAGCAATGGATCAGATACATTCAAGAAGAGTATGGTTCTTCTTTCCCCACAGTATAATTAACACTGACTTTGGGATCATATTGTAGTTACAGTCATACTGGGATGAACCATGTCAAAACACTTAATCTGTACCTACAATTCCTAATGTCTTCTTTCACAGGCTACATGTTTTTGTTGTACAGAAGGTGACAAACTACTAAGAGACATTTATTTCTTTGTACAATTTCTTTAGGCCATTTTGAAGTCAAACAACAGGTGAATCGTATGCCACACCATTCCTATTTGGCCATTACCTGCTTTTTATCTCTCCCGATTAGACCAATTTATCATTCTGGCAAGTTCATAATTAATGAACAGTGAGCAAAATGCCATAATGATGAATATAATGAGAATATAAGAAATAGCTTCACAGTTTCTGTCCTGCTTGGACAGCATAAAAATAACCCAGCTGCTGGTGATAAATGGGTAAATCATGATTTATTTCTGTGCATTGGGAAGGATGCTTCATATCGCTGATACCCTTTTCTATGTATGGAATGTATCTTTATGTTTTCAGGGATGTCAGGGTCTATGTGAACATTGCAGGTACTTCTACACACCACAGAAGTTAAGCTTAAAAACAAAAACATAATTGAATCTTAAAGCTATTATCCAATACATTGGAAAAAAAAGTACATGGATTGTAAAATCAAAGTATATTGTAATAGCAAGTACTATACAGCACACACCTCGAGGAAGCCCTGCAGTACTGTCAGTAGTGGGTGAAACGCGTTGGAGGCTGGTCTTGGCTGCTCTTCTACAGAGACAGGACACCACTGTATCACACTGAGCACTTTGGAGACTGATTGTTCCTCATTTTTACTAGTTTTTTTAATTAAATTGGTTACATTTTATTGATGCACTGCATATTCTCCTATGTGCTTGTTCCATGAGGATATCCATGAGGCTGTTTGAAGAAGCATTCATGTGACAAGGACCCTGCTTTACCAGAGGGTTTGTACTGTAGCATCCGTATAGAGAGGGCAGTACACTGCTCTGGAAAATGTTAGCAAGCACTCTGGTCTGTTGTGGATATACATTCATTTTGAATGAACTATATATTGTTTTGTTTTTTATCTTCCTGGATCTTATGCTGTATTATCCTAAGTATGTTGGTGTGTATCTATTAGCGCACTTTCATCTTATTGCTGTTCTTGTTGACTTAGGTTTTTTGTGATGCTTTTGACATGGTTTGGCACTGGTTGTGTCCACCGTGAACCTGTTTTTGAATTATTATGCAAATATACTAACAGAAAAATGCATATAAAGTATTTATCATCAGTGTTTTGAATATGGAATATCAATACTGATCTAAATGATAGCTACCTAGTATATGGGCTTGAGCCCAGTATCGGACTTGGCCTGCCTCACGAACAATTCAATAATTAAAAGATAGATTGACAGATGTTACCTTTTTGTATTATATATGTGACTCTCTTCAACAATTTATTCCTAATTGGTTGAAGTACAGTATATGTAATATTGCATTATATCGATATAATGATTAATTTGTGTCCCAGATTGACCCGTTCTAGAAAGTGCTTCATGTTTCTAATTGATTACAGAGCAGCTTCCTTTTATCAATGAGGACTCAGGGGAATATAATTTTATTACTAATGGTCAGAATAAAATGTAATTATAGGTAATATAGATTTCTTAATAGCTATATGGTTTTTGATATGTAATTGGAAGCTTAGGAAACAAAATACCATAAATGAGTAGCAAACTAATATTTCTGTCATTTAGCTAAGAAATTGAAGGCACCATTTTATGTCTTTCATATTTTTTGTTTTTTTTTACTGGCTCATTCCCCTTCTCTGTCATCTAACTTTATGCATTAAGAGGTGGAGTTGGATGTGGCTCTAGAATTATGTATTATGAGGCGATGTAGGGCATACATACATCTTTTCCTGCTCACCATATTGAATCTCCATCAACTGCATCTCCAGTAGGGGGCAGAAGAAGAGAGCTCTGTCCCTTCATTGCTGAACCTAAATCAAATGAATCATCTTTAGTAGATATTGGTTGGTTGCCTTTCCAAAGGGATTTTCGCAATTAAGATGAAATAAGTCTGACATTCATGTATACATACATACATAAAAAAACAACTTAAAAGGATATATTAATAGCATTTCATGCAAAAGCAAACAGTTCCCAGAATATAGTTAAAATACAAAATAATGAGCCAGCTATGTTAAAATGCGTACTGTGAGTCTTGTCCATTACAAAAATTGGAGATAAAGTCCAAGTTAATGTATAGCTTGATGTCATTGTTATCTTTGTACGAGCCATTTTAATTGATTTGTTTCTTTTACTTCCATAGGGACCAGGGTTATTTTACATTACAGGGTTGCATGAATTGTTATGTATTTTTGTTTTTTTTGCTACGTCTTTCTTATCCCTAATTTTCCTCTTTCTCAGTTACTGTACCGACACAAAGAAGAGTGGGTTTTTTGTTTGAAACCACATTCACACATAAAACACAATATTTATTAGGACTAAAATGTTACAAAAAGCTGGGGGGTTGTAAAAAAACCATTTATTGTTGTAATTTTGCTCAGTATTTTTGCCACCGGATTAGCACTACTATTAAGTAAAACTCAATTTATATTTAGCAACATCCTATGAGTAGAGTAACACTCAATGTGCATAAGTTGTGAGCACAAAGCTGGCACTTGCGGACAGAGGGGAGGCCAGGAGCTCAGCAAATAGCCTTCTATGTGTCTGTATTTTATTTATTTAGGAAAATATACTTTACAGTTTACAGTATAACAAGAGCAAAAGATATCACCAAGTCTATTGTTAGAGATTGTTATACATATGAGGAGTATACTTCACTCTGTTGGGGCGAGTAGGTGCTCACTTAGCTTCCTAGCCAGTGATTCCTATCATTTCTTTGTTTGGCCATGGCCCCTGGGGCTTGGTGGGATCTATTTTTTCATTTACTTGATCTGCAAGTTGTAGAAGGAGGTTTTCTATGTAGTCTTACGATTATGTACTTTGTTTTAGATCACGTGTGTTTATTAGATAGATCACGTGTGTTTATTATCCTTCAGAGCTTTTCTTCTGGAATGGAAAACACTTGGAATTACACTTTCAGATGTGCATACCTGGGAACTCTCCTGGTTTGACCCGGAGATTGCTGGATGAGCACTGCTCCTCCGGTTCTTCGGGTCGGGGGAGCGGGGTCTTGGCACGCCCCGCTCCCCGCCTATTTTTCCCTTGAATGCTCCCGACGTCAGCTGGAACGCCCACCAACATCGGCGGGACCGCCCACCAACGTCAGTGTGCAGTCCTGGCCGCATACCGCAAGGGAAGGCTCCGGGTAGCCGGAGCCGAGAAGTTTCCAGGTATGCAGATGTGTCATCGTCTGGATAAATCTTTGATACACATATTGGCCATTTATGTGTCTTTTCCTACATACAATGGCAAGAAAAAGTAAATGAACCCTTTGAAATTACCTGTTTTTCTCCATATTGGGGAGAGGATGTCATCAGAAGCTCCGCCATTTGGAGCTTCCAGTACTACACCGGGTCAGAATAATGCATTAACCCTGTTGGAGAGGAGGGTTCCCCATGCACCACACAGGCCCCCATATGGGCCCCCAAACCCACCGAAGCACTCTTCTTCCTTTTACTGCTGGTTACATGGACTGAAATATTTCATTTTGGTGTAGGCAAACTGGATCTGTTTATATTATAAACAAGATGACTACAAATGGATTAGTGTATTTTATATAAATATATTGAAGGTCGTTTCTAAGATTTCACAGGAGAACTTCCTATCCCACACACTGCGTAGATAACACAAGGTCAACCCTTGAAATGAGAGAAATGGAAGTTTCAATTTCCACAAAGAAGGTTGTTCACAGAGAGTGGAATTCTGAAATAGTTATGTTATTTTTTTGGGTGAAATTAATAGCTTGGGGCTTGATACATTTAAGAATAATGGATGTTTTTAAATAAAATACAGGCCAATCTTGCATACCAGCCAATAGAATAAACTTTAGAAAAAAAACTTGGATACATGTTGGAATGAGAGAGAATTTTAGATCCCCTCACTGGGGGTGGACTCAATGCTGGAGGTAAATCTGTCACTAGTAATCGAATAGCAATCCTCACATAAATCCCAATGGAATGGAGATAAAATTAGAGATAAATAGGCCCAGATTTATTAACTGAGATTAGCCATATCACTGTTTTATCTCATTTTGTCCATTGTAGTCCATGGGAGAATTGCTGTCCAATTACTTACCTCCAGTCCATTGACTAGATATCAGGGTAGCGTGATTTGCTTTCAACGTTTATGCTTGACCAATATTATATTGCTATTCAATTTGGAGACTGGTTGTAATTTGCAATTTTTCTTTCAATGAGCAAATAGAAAGGAAACAGCACATGACAAGGAAACAAAAGCCTATTTTAAGTTGTTGAACACAGGGCACTTCACATGCCCTCTGACCCCACTGTTTATCAGAGCAGCTTTTGCTTATAACTGCTGCCTCCAAGCTGCATTTTTAATGTTATCAGTCCCTTTCATTGTTGATTGTTTATCTCTTTATCATTCCGCCATGTTCTATTGTCCTTTCTTACACAGCATTATGTCCCATATCATAAGTGAGGCAGGTTCCTGTACGTTTCATTTACAATCTATATTGGATTTCAGAGGCATGTCCATTGACATTGACTTAATGGCAAATAATATGTTGATACATCCCCAGACTGCTCAGAAATTTAAAATGTACATTTATTACCAGAGACTTGCTAACCATGTTTGGTTATTATGCATCTAGCCACAGTTTACTCTGCAAGTTTATAGGGCGAAAGGTACTCTATTCACATTTATCCTTAGGGAGTGCATACTGTCAGTCTACAGAATAATGGATAGACTCCGCTAGTCACTACTCTGTAAGATCATTGTCAAGGAACACTCATTATTCACGATTCTTACTGTAGCCATAATGAAGTTTTAAAAGACATTGACTCATTCCAGATTATTCATGGTTGTATAGGAATGCCTACATACAACATATTTTTTTTCTTTTCACTTAGGTATCAATAAAAAGGCATTGCATATTGTAAAGGAGAACTATTTTTTTGGTCGTATAGCTGTGTAGTCACTAGGGAATCTTATGATGTGTTTTTTATGGGCATTCTTCCTTCTTAGTTTCCTCTGTGCGCACAGGTTGTCATTTGTTCAGTCTTCACAACTCTGAGGTGTCGCCTCACCCAGCTGGACGATGGACTAAGAGAGGTGGTGGCATCGTCTGATGAGTGCCACCTTTGCCCCAAACAATTTATCAGTGCCATCCTAACCTCGAAACAGCCTGTCTGTGCCATCTTTGCCCCTAGTTTGTCAGTGGCCCCCAAACAGCTTATCTGTGCCATCTTTACCCCAAACAGCTGGTCTGTGCCTTCTTTGCCCTGCATCCCCTTCCAACAAACACTCTGGTACACAAATGTAAACACACTTACACAAATTACACACACACACACTAGTCTAGGACTGGAGAACACTGAGATACTAGAAAGACAACATCAGGGCAGGATAGAGGTATAGACTTTGCTCCCACACTTGGGAGGTCTGGAAATATAGACGGTAATGCACATTAGTTTCATCCAAACACTTTTTGGTTACATTGGCAAACCTGGTAACTTGGTACAAAGGGTATGCTTAAACTTAATCAACCTACCAATCATATACACAACTGTTAGGGTAAGGGCACAGTGCATGTTCCCATTTTTATCATGTGTATTGTTCTTCTACCTGATTTTAACAGTGGCAGTATTTGCATGAACTTTACAGACATGTTTGAAGTGTGTTAAGCTTATTGTTATACATTTGTATCCAATGTATTGAAAACCAAATATTACAGAATGAGTGGTTAACTTAGAAAAACTTACCGTATATTATTACATACTGAGTTGGATATTAAGGATGCTTCTGCGCTCTTATGGGGTAATGGTGTGGGTGATTTTAGATGTATAACATTTCCAGTAGAAATGATTGCCTTTTTTGCCTACTTTTGTGAGCCTTTTAGCTGCTACTGAAAATGCAAAATGAAAGTATTACTTGATGGCTTCTTAAGAATGTTGGAAGAGTTTGTTACTTGGAATACAAACTACCACCTGAAAAAAATTATATACTATTTTAATTTCTATATTCATGCTTTATAGGGAAGAGAACGTACTCACGCCACAATATAGGTTAAATAAATGGTAAAAACATGCCATGACATGTCTAGCAGAGGAAAGTAAGGGCTCATTTGCATGATTCTCTTTCGTCAAGCAGACTCAAACACGTAAATGATTTTATTTTGCTATGACTGTTGAAAAAATAAAGAGTGATGGTGGGTTTCAGGTGCTAAGTAGTGTACAGGAAAAGTTCATATAGCGTCTCAATTGAAAGGAAGATAAAATGAGAATACGTTGAAGAAATGATCACATAGAACTACTGGCAATCGTATGAACATTAAATATAACCTTTTTGATTTACTACAGTATTATTGATCTGACGCATTGAATCAGCCCTATCCGTTAAATTAGCATTATAAGGAATTAAGGAATAATTAGCCTCTCATTGTTTGATACATGGATGTTTAGCCGTAATAGGATTAACTGTCACATAGCTGCATCCTTTCTGTGCACCGTGAACTTTCAATGCACTCCATTTGGGTTAAAAGGACTAGTGTGCACTGAGCTTGCTGTTTGCCATGTTCCAACAGACCGCTTGGCTCAGGGATCTGATGAGGTTAGTGTGGCCAGTGGAACGCACCCAGGCATCCTGTAACTGAGGAGCTCAGCCAGGTCATTATGTGACCCCGCAGCAGATTGCACCATGTGTAAAATTCAAGGCCCTTGGAAGCTAGTATAATATTCAAAAGGTAAAAGGGATACACTGGCAGAATCCAGTTTGTTTACACTTGTTATCAATTATACATACCAGCTCCTTTTGTGCCTGAGGCAAGAATGGAAATTTGTGCCCCCCAGCTATTTTTTTACAGAGGTTATTTTATTTATATTGCCCTTACACACTGCCTTTACACACACACATACACGCTGCCTTTGCACACACCTGGCCATTAGCACGCATATACGCATACACTGCCCTTACACACAACTGCCCATAAACACGCCTATACACAAACACTGCCCCTACACACACCTGCCCATAAACACACATATACACATACACTGCCCTTATACACACATGCCCACAAACACGCATATACACAAACACTGCCCATGCACACACACACTGCCCATACACACACACACTCTCTGACTTCACCCTTGCTACGACCCTGATACATACTCATGTGGGAAATGTTCCATAATAAAATACCTTGTCAGTTTTCGGTACACTGGAAAAATCTAATATCTAGTTATATATCTATACTATTATTTTTTGGATATATTCTTGTATATTACACTTCAGTAGCACAGTTTATCTTACTGAAGTGAAAGCTCTTATGCTCGTCTTCTGAAAATAACTACAGTACATATTTTCACATCTCCAAATGTGCAGTGGGATTTACTTGCCCTTCCTAAATGAGAAATATATCTATTTGTTAATATACTGTATACATTAAAATGTTGTCCTGTATGGTATTTTATAGCAAAGACTCAAAAATCAATGAATGTAAAGTGACTTTTTTTACTAAAATGTATTAAAAATTTTAAAGAACTGTAATGAATTGCTTCAATCCCCTCACAATATTCTGTATAGTCTTTCACTGAAAAAGTTTTTAACGGACACTCCAGCCATCGTACAGTATGTTCTTTATTGTACAGGTGTTTTGGGCCGAATGCTCACCACCAGTCAGCTCCAATGCTGATTTAGTGAGAATTTGGGGAACTTATCTAAGGAGGCCAAGGCCCCCATGTGCATGGCTTGAAACTGTTTCCATTGATTTCAATGGCAGAGCTTTCCTGCCACTGAATTTACACACACTATTGGAATAATTTTTCTTCTTTAGCATATTGTTCCGGATAGTTGGAAACCACAGTTTTAAAATAGTGCTTGGTTTTCAATGAGATTGAGTTAGAATGCTCTAGTAGATATAAATCTCTGGTGCTAATGCAAGCAAAATATTTATTTTATTTTTTTAATAATTGCCTTCAGGAAAATAAACAGTATAATAAAGCATTGCAGCATTTGCACACATTAGTTTTTAGTGAAGAATTTTTTGTTCTCAGAATATGCATATATGATAAGAAAGAGCGTCTCAATAATTAGAACACTTTCTTGGAATTTAGATCACAAAGTTGCACTTTCTTTGCAGTAGCAATTCTGTTGTCTTTGAATCTACGGAGCACAAGCAAGTTGCATTGTGGAAACAAAATGTTATGGTTGCGCTTTTGTTGCAACAAATAAAACCCATTTAAGTATCTGTATTCATACCACACAAGCACAGAACCAAATCTAATACTATGATGCTAATGCTTTGATCATAATGAAGAGTGGTCTCCACAAACATCACCAATATGCATCTTTCTCTACTGCACAATACTGCAGAATGCATTGAAACTATACAAACCGATAGATGATGATAACTAATATTACTATTTATTGATTTATATAGTGCCATCATATTCCATAGCGCTGGGAAGAACAATACTTGGTATTTGATATTCATCCATTATTCATATTCATTTTCTTACAGTGTTTTCCCCAATTTAACTATTTCATCGTCACTACACGGTGCAAAATGCCACGGGTACACTCTTCCCCATATATAAAGTAAAAGTAACTATTTCAGTCCTGATTACACCAGCCATATCGAGTGCCAATTTCGTCTATTGGCCCTTGTATATATATTAGCCCAGATATTAACCTTCTCAAAAAAAACCACGCATGTAGTTTGTATTTCAGGGAGGACATTTAAGAACCCCTAAAGGACTATGCTTGTTGTTATTGTTATTTTTCAAATATATAGCGCTGACAGTTTACGCAGCGCTTCTTACATTTAATAAATTCAAAGGGGTATAACAAAACTAGAGCTGACAGACTAAGACAAGCTAATACATTAGATAAAGAGGGTCCTGTCTGTCAATTCGAGTTTTGTTATACCCCTTGAATGACTGTATTGTAAGAAGCGCTGCTATATAATAAATAATAATAATAATAATAATAATAATAATGAGGTGTGGAGGATGCTGCTAGCCCCCTGTGCTGTGACACACACACACACACTCTGAACGCATACCTCAGCCCTGCCCCCTCCACTGGAGGATACACTATGTAGTGCCGGCCACTCTCAGGTTTTCCCAGTGTCCAGCGCCCCCCGCCACTATTCCCCCTCCCTCCGCCTCCTTCAGTATTGTGTGCCTGCGCAGGAGCGCTAAGAAGAAAAAAAAAAGTCCCGAAGGGCTGGTAGGAGCGGAGTGCGCGAGTCAAAGAGGCAACGAGAGCCGCAAGTGTCAGGACTATAGCATGCCCACGAACCCCCAATAAATGGCGTCTAGCAGGAGGATATTCCCCCGTGGGATGCTGCTCTGGGCAGCGCTGCTCAGCTTCCCAGGTGAGTCCGCAAGGGGTGTCTTCGAGGAAACTTTGCTTGTGAAGCGTGCGGGTGAAAGTGACCCGGGTCGCCTGCCTGTGCGTGGCCTCTGCCGGCTGCAGCGCCTCCGTCCGTGCGCCCTGGCACATGGGACTGGGCGAAAGTGCCCCCCAGCACTGCCCCTCGTAATACACGGGGCTAGTAATACTAATACACGGGGCTAGTAACACGGGGCTTCCGCTTACACTCGTCTCCAGCTTATGATGTGATGGCTGGGAGCTGCCGGCTGATGCTTGGGCGATATAGACAAACCTTTGGTGTTTTCTTACTGCTAAAAAGTAAAGTTTCTCGTTTGCTGATCGAATAGGATTTTTGCCCCAAAATTGCATTTGGTGCACTAATGAGAGATCTAAGGTGAATTGCAGGCTCTGTGGTCATTATTTTGGCAGTCGAGGGGTTAATTGGTAACCCATGGAGATTGAGTGCGCTTTTTATGTGTTCTTAATCCTTTTTTTTTTTTTTTTTTTTTGCAGTAATTATTTTTGAATATTAATGATATTCTGCAGCGCACTCATTATATACACTATATAATTTACATTAACATATGAAGTATAAAAAGTGCTGAACACACAACTTATTATTGTCACTGGTAATATTGTTGTAAACATACTTTCTGCTACAAACTTTCAATTAAATAAGATGGAGTGAATTATTCCAGTTCATCTTAAAATTATCAGTAATTAGTATAATTATTGTAAAAATATATATAATTCTGTATAAGCGGTTATCTACATTTTCTGGCCCACAACTGTGCCTCTTGACTTGAGATGTGCGTGTATATATTATTACATGACGTAGAATTGTTTACCAATAGGATACGTGTATCTGTCATATAAAAGTACTGCTTATTCTTCATCGCGTGAAAGGGTTAATTGAGATAAGGAAAGATTGTACTATGCAGGGTCTTGCCTCAAGCCAAATTCTGATAAGTAGGTTTTGGTGATCAGGACAGGACTGTAAAGAATTACTCCGGGCTAGATGGTCTGAATAAGAGAAATCACTGTGTCCAATGCCTTCATTTTCTTCTGTAGGGCTGACCGCTTATATACCAATGTCAGTAGGGCTGAAGGGGCTTATTGCATATAGATTAATAGAGTATTATTATTTCATTTTATAGAATAGAATATGTGGAACCATTAAAAAAAATATTCTTCTTTTGCAACATAGTCACCATAAACTTTGTTATTCATATTATATTTTATTGTGAATATTATTATTATTTGTTATTCATAATATTATTATTGTGATTCATATTTGCTTGTTATTCTATGACATCAAACTAGCTAATTGTGGGTTGCACATGCAGAGTATATGTTTTTTATGCAATGTATTCTTCTAATGTTGATGTTCTTTTTTGTATTATTGATTGCTTACACAATCAATAGTTACCCTATACATTTTACACACTTCTCTCCCGTTTCTTCACATGATCCCATAACATATATAGTGTGTCAGGATGGTTGATGACCTTTCCTTAGCCCTGTGAGTGCTGTTATATATACATAGCACATAAATAGGGCAGTTGAGATATGTGATTACAGAATATCAGATAATGCCCATTCATCATGGATTTCACACGTCGTGGTCTTTGCTGTGAATCTACCCAAGACCTGTTTACCCAAAGCACATGATCCTGTGTAAAATAGCTCAGATTACATGGTGAACTCAAAGAGCGGGGTTATTGATCCAGATCTAAAAAAAAAAAAAAAAAAAAAATCAATTCATGATGGGGTGGGTTCCAAACCCATTCGAATATGTCACCTAAAACCTTAATACCAAAGATTAAAGAGACTGATAAGAGTGATGGCAACTACAGGTTTGTCCTGGGGCTAAGTTCCTCCGACTCAACCCTCCTGCCTTGATCTGTGATGGATGGGAAAACCAGGGTTAATGTGTTAGGCAGAAGAAAAAAAAAAGGCATGTGTCTTCCTTGGGAGATCTGATCTCCCAACAAAATGTGTATTGGGTAATTAAGCAATCCTCACTGCATAGGACAGTAAGCAGGCAATTAGTTCCGCATTTCTGGAACAGTTGGCAATACACAAACGTCAAATAAAGGATCCCTAATCCCTCACCCGCTGAGATCTAGAAGCAAGAGTCACAAATATTGGGAAGTTGCATTGTCCTTAATCTAAATGCATCCGTTGAAATGCGAAAATTAAGTAAATTGACCAAGGCAAAAGGTTATCAACAGCTTCCTTTAAAGAATCCCAGCCGTACCATGAGCTTATTCACAGCCCAAATGAGATCGGTTTGATAAAAGTATTTTATGAAGATGCGGTTTCTTGTTAGAAAGAGCTTAGCAGACAATTAAAGGTACAAGCTTAATAAAGTCTTAGATGGTGCTTAAGTTATATACAAAGTCTTTGGAGATGGGCATTGAAGATCGGAGATTTCCTAAGGGTCCTCAACCTGCCTGATCTTAGAGCGTAAAGGATGTTAATGATTTCTTGTAAAAATCAGATGTTTATGGCTTTCCCTGTTTAGGATCTTTGTGACAAGCTTGTAAAATTAGCAAACAGCTTTACCCCTTGTTTCGCTGTTAATGACTGTGAAACTTCACATTGTGAGTTCATATCTTTTTTTTTTTTTTAAGTGTGTTTTGGTTTTACAAGCACTTGGTAAACAAACACGTACCAGAGCACATGGAGGAAGAACAAACACCTTTCATGATGCATACAGAAACTTTATAAATGTTTACGTCTTGTGTTTATCTAACGTTATTTGGGTTCTTTATCAGAACACTATAGCTTGTTTATAAATCAAAATAAAACGTCTGGTATGGGACAAGTTGATGACACTTGTCAAACTTATACAATTAAATACATTTGATATTATTATGGGAAATGAATAAAATGAAAAAATATAGTTTTATTCTCCAGTTTTGAGGCCGCTTAGAGAGGTTTAATTCACGCTTTCCCAGTATTGTTTGACCCCTTGTTGGAACATGTTATTGCATTGTGGCTGAATAATTGATACAATTCTAATTTTCTTTTGTCCTCAGGGTCTTTGTGTATTAGCGATCTGCTGTTTGTTAAAGAACCGCAAGATGTAATTGTTTCTAGGAAAGACGGTGTGGTTTTAGACTGCCTGGCTCATGGAGATCCTCCAATCACGGTCAGATGGATGAAAAACGGAATAAAAGTCTCTGAGAATGATCGTGTCTCCACGTTGTATAATGGTTCCTTGTACATTCGGGAGGTCGAAGGCAAGAAGGCAGAGCAGTCCGATGAAGGGTTTTACCAGTGCTTGGCTATGAACAAACATGGTGCCGTTCTAAGTCAAAGGGCTCATCTTTCATTAACAAGTAAGTTACTTGGTGTTTTGGTTTCAATTGAGCTGTCTGTCTTGGCATATTGCGGGCTGGATGGACAAACCACCATGGTGGGGTTGTCCTGATATCTTTAGCTAACCAATCATTAAGGAAAAATAGATAAAAAGATCACTATCGAAATCAAATGCTTAACCAAACCTTTTCTTTCAAAAATGGAACAAAATGTTTCATCCTACCTCTTACTATTAAACATTGGGTTGACTGTATGAATATTTATCATCTTAATTTGAAGCAAGGGCTCAGACACACTGCTGTGAATGTCACCAAGGCAACCTTCAGTCTAGGCTTTTGATCAAGGTGACGGCCATCTTTAAAATGCTTCATAATCTAAAACACATGGTGACAGCTGTGAAAACCCTTAGGCTGAGGAAAACGGGCAAAACATGTCAATATAGGTTTAATATGTAAGGCCTAGTCGTAAGAGAATATTGCTTTATTTTCTCTTTGTAGGAAGAGATTACTTTGTAATGAGACATTTAATAACCTTAGATACGGTGGTGTATTATTTATTCTAATTTTCCATTTGGCCCTTAATTGTTCTCCTTTTCGAAAGCTCCCCAATCAGAAACAGAAATTGTACAATAAAACAAAGAGAGGCAAAGGTCTTATATGACCGGTAGAACGCAGGTTGTAACGTCCTGTAATTCAGTTCAGTAAAAAATTACTTAAAGGTCTTGATTTTCACACATATGACTTAAATAGGCTCTCCTGAAGCATTTACAATAAAGGTTATCCCTATAATTCTGTTTTTTTTTTTTTTTTTTTTTTTTTTTTTTTTTTAAATCCATGGCTTCTCCGGAGTAACATCTCCACGTAGACAACCCTTAAGGATTAAACATTTATCCAGGGTTGTAAAATCCATGCTATGAACAAATTGATTTTTTCATTATCCTCTGTTTCCAAGGCAGAGTTGTTTCTTCTGTTTAATATTTGCTCCTGATAACATCTCTTTTCCACAATCGCTGTTAATGTTAGTTCTAAAGTGTTATAAACAGTAGGGGGTAATGTTAAGTTTGAAGGTGAACATGCACAATGAATTGAGTGGGTTGGTCCATATTATGTACAGAAGATATCTATCTCTACATATGCATATTTTTTACACACCGATGATGTAATGTGTGAATGTTAAGTAGAATACTTAAGTTGCCTGTTCATTGATCTTAAATTCTAAAGCTTTTGTATTAAAACATAGTCGGCTTTTGTTTGTCACTAAAAGCCAACACACTCTTTGCTCTGGATTTTTGTTTCCTTTTGTTGCATTTTCTTAGTTTATATTACTAAGGAGTGTTTTTGAGCAATATGTTTCTAGAAATTGTAGTTGTCTTAAGATACATGTTTATATTCTATCAGCTTTATTCTAAGCCTCTAGACCTTTGTTAAAACTGAAGTTTTAAAAGAAGGATTTTATTTATTTTGGATCACATTTAAATTTTGTTTTCAAAATATTCTGTTTTTAAAACGATTCTAGTTTTTGCATAAAGTAAGATTCTTAGGCGGCTGCAGATCAGTCATGTGGTTGTATTCTAGCTTTATTTTAAGCCTAATCTACTGGATAAATATCCTGACCCCTTATACTGATTTGTGGTATACAATTGAATGGCTCAGTCTTAATCACCTAGAAGGACTCTCTGGGTATTTTAAGTCTGAGGAAAGGATTTCGATAAATAAGCAGGACTTCATATTCCTCAGTCCATTACAGTGGATAAACAGGACATTGCTCAATTGAGTTTACAATCTTGTTGGATGTACCTTTTACCAAACGTATTTATAATACACCCTACGCCTATGCTTGATTTTCCATCTATAACCATATTCTATAATGGTACTCTCTGATGCACAAATGTAATAGTTTGATTCTATGAGAGTTAGAGAAATCCTAAAACTCAGACTGCAATGTGGCCGAGATGACACCATTCTCTTTTACTTAATCCTCAGTGGAATACAGCTCTATTAGTGAGGTCAGAATAAAGAGCTCATCCCTATCACAGAAGTCAGCATTTGTTATTTCATTCTACTCATTGAAATATTATATGTCAATGTGTTTTATTGAATGTATTAGTTCGACCTTGGTATTCTACATCTGATTCAAGTCAACAAGCCATGTGTTAGTTATCTAATAAGTTATGAACATCACACACATTGCATGTAGAATGGAGCACATCGCATGTCATTGTATATAATGTGATAACTCAGCATTAGAGATGAATCCACTGCTTTTGAATATCAAATACATTGCTAATCACTTCTTCTTATAGAGACATCAGTTGGGAAGCTCTGAGAATATCCTGAAGCTTTTTTTCACATGGGACAGAATTGTAAACAGGGGGGAAAGGGGCAGTGTGTACTCAGGCTTAACGCATTTTCCTTTTGTTTGTCCCATGTAAACTTTTTTCTCTCTCTAAGTCTCCTGGAGACAACTTGCAAAGGAACGGGAAGTCTCAAGTGAACATCTTCTGCATTAAATACACACAAGCTATGGAAATCTGTGTTGGGGGGGGGGACAAATTTCCATTGGCACAAAGGGATGAAAAAAAGTGGGCAAATGCCAGTGATTGCTTTATCAGCATGTGTGGTTTTTCCAAAATTCAGCTACTTATCAGATTAATTTTTTGTATAGGGAACAATTTCCCCAGCACAGCTGTGATAAACTAATATATGCAGATTATCTGATTTTTGTGTAACCAAGGGTAGTTAAACCAAAACCCGCTAATTTCTAAAGACACCTCGCCCCCCCCATCCAAAGAGGATTGTCCAACTGAATTAATAGTATCACTGCCATTTATTTATATATTTAGGAAAGAATACAAAGATTTAGCCTCGGTTTGTTTGGGGATGTTTTATGTCGGTACCAGAAAATCAAGATGACTTATTCTTGAGGCTAAACATATTTAACAGGTAGAGATTAGGCATTCTTGTTAGCCCAACTGCAAGTTTGGCATCTTAGCCGTGGACAACAGCGGAGGATCGATAATGTTCTTTTTTTTTTTTCTGTGGTTGGTCAAAGCTGTGACAAGCAAGATTACTATTGCTGTTGTAAGACCATAAAAGCCACCGTACTGCTTTTGAAAATCTGTAGTATTCTTCGCTAGTGCAGCAGTTTGAAGGGCAATGGGATTCCGGGATTCTAGAACTGAACTTTGGGAGACAGAGGGCCGTGTAGTTTGAGTAAGCAATTTGTTGCCTTCATTTTTGGATTTCAAAAATCTAGCTAGGGGAAATTGTAATTTGCTGTGCAAAGGAAGAGCCCACTGGGTTAAAAGGTTAGAAACTGGCTGGGACTGAGGCTTACCCTTCTGATAAAGAGCAGATGACCCTAATTCATTGTCCAGATCTTTCATGTTTCTCCTCTGCTAAGGGTGATTGCCAGGGATTGTTCTATAGGAATGCACAGACTGGAAAGTGAGCAGACCCGCTTTTCTTTGGTATCATTGTAGTACCTTATCTCTTGATCCCAGCATACTTAGGGGGAAAAAAAGATCCTTTTGCAGACCCTTTTTTTTCCACAGATACTTAACTGATCAGTCACGCAGGAGAATTGCAATTTCTATTAACCCTTCTTAGGCAAAAGCCACAAGCAAAGTTGTGGTAGCTCCAAGAGATCGGAGAAAAAAGCAGCAATGCCATTCATATGAATTTCCTAAAACTTCTTAGTAAATATCACGCATTTCAGATCTTGTATAGCTCACTGTTTGATATATCGGTCTAATTAGGCACAACACTTTGTCATATGGTTTTGCTGGGTTTTTTTTAGGGGAATTGCATCATGTGCTGTTTGTACATGTATAATTGCTTGTAATATATATTACATATGAATATTTAGGTATGTATACCCATTTGGAATATTCTGTGCTAGTAATACTCCTGTGATAGCAGGTATGTTGTGGTATTTTGTCTGTGTGTATTCATGTGTACATATTACAGTCTTTACTTACATCTTGTGTCACTGGAATAAGTTGAGTTTGCTTGTCTGCACAGGTTAACAGCCAGTGACACAAAGATACACTGGTTTAGTGTAATGCCTTTAGGAACAGGAGGGGTTTATTTAATTCAAACGACAAAGGACAACAGATAGCCCTTAAACTGCTTTGGAACTACTACAACCATGATGCCTCTTGGTGATCAGCCAGCCATATGCTATCCAAATATCATGGAGTAACCGTTCCATTAAACTCACACATACCTGTTGGCTACCCCTACAGTGAAATCTGCGAAACAACTCCTTGGTATATATGAACACATTAACAACAAGACTACGTAGACAATTCTTCTCCAGAAGATGCTCAGTATTTGTCTGGCATTTGTGATCCAGACACCACTTCTGTAGCATATATTTTCTTGATGGAGGGTTTCAGCTGGCTTCTTTTTTTCAGCGACCTGACTTTGCTGAAGAATGGTTTCTAACTCTGAGCAGTTGCCTGGCCAGAGGTCTATTGTCGCGTCCTCCCTTTCAGCAGCTGTGCCTATTGTTCTGAATGCAGAATAATTTATAGCCGCGACGGAGATGAGTTCCATTGAACGTATGTGGGGGGTTTCTTGGTGTGTCTGTTGTATTGCTTTGAATGCTTTACAAATACCGATATAAAAATGCCTTTGAATAAAGAATCTTGAATATGCGGAGAGAACTCATTACTGTAGAAAAAAAAAAGTTTAATTATTTCATGAGCGTGCATATGTATATGTGTGTGTGTGTGTGTGTGTGTGTGTATATATATATATATATATATATATATATAGATATATATATATAGATAGATATATATATATATAGATATAGATATATATGTGTGTTTGTCATTGATGAAAAATGGAACAAGATATTCTGAAGAGTTAGTCACATGCTTGGTGAGATACAATACATAATATTAAATAGCCCTTTGGGTATTTTGTGTATATCCTGGGCACACATCTTACAATCCCTGTCATGGTTTGATACATTCAGTACAGACTTGAACATGCTGGGCTACATAACTGTATTTCTGTCCTTAGTGTAACATTCTTGTTTTATGTTGATAATCAGGTTTGGGAAAGTGAAATGGTTGATTGTTTCATGGAGGCTTCTCAATTCTTGAGATGCTTTGGTGAGTCACATAATCAGAGAAACATCTTAAAGGTGCTTTTCCTCCTGCTCGGCGCACTTTTAGTGCGCCTGTTTTTATGGGCTCAAACTTTCATCTGGTTGATTTTTCTTTTTATATATAGTACTGGTATAAATTCTTGTGTCTTTGCCTGTGGTTTACATTTAACTTTTTTCCCCCCATGGAGATAGGGGGGTACATAATTTCAAAGTTACAGATCCCTGCATGTTAGCAGGGGTCAGCCATTTATGTTCTCCAAGCTGGGTCAGCTGATCTGATCTCACAGTGCATCATCTGGCAGCATGCTAGCGCTATATATATAATCTGCAACTCAAGTGAATAACACAATGAGCAATCAGGGCATCACTGTCCTTTTAAAGATGGTCTAAATAAGTGGCATCTTATCTTTGAAAGCTGTAGTTTAAATGTGGTGCGTCTATTGGCTGACTCCAGGTCTGTGCATGTTTTCTCCATGGTGAATAGAAAAGAAAAGAGATATTATGAAGTTAATATGAATCTTGTTGCTGAGTGCACCATTGAAAGTCCTGATTAAGGTCTGATAAAGGATTATTTTAATGAATGAATGAAGGGACTGTGTGCATATATTTATGCAATGGATTACCTTCGCAAACTCCATGTGTTCATGGTTTGCTCATAGACGCGATACTATGGAAACCGGATATCTAAAACAAGTATATTCTTACTAGTGTAGCCAGAGGATGTGCCATCATATATCAATTTATTTGCCTGGAAAAATTCATAATACTCATGTTTTAACGATTTGATAGCGGAGTAAATAATTACATGGTATAGAATACATAAACGTGTATATATATAGTACATTAGCAAAACCCTTCCAGGTCCTAAATAGGTCATGCAGAGATAATGTTACGTAGCACAAATGTACTAGAATAGCTCGAAATGAAAGTGTATAAGCGTGCTTTCCTTTTTACTTTTTTCTTTTCCAATGCCAGTATGTGGTCACGGGTGATGACTTTTGTATTGTCAGTTCCAAGGGGTAATAATTTATGAATTGAGTTATTTAAACTTTTTTCCCATGTAGCGTTTGTTTAAGGATAACTAAAGTGTAAGCCGTGTCTTTAAGCATAACGTAATTCATCAGCTGAAACTACCTACAGCTTTTGCTTTTTGTCAATCAATTGATTTGAACGCTCAGAGATGATATAGTAAACACATTTCTTAAGCAATACATTGTTAAATTGTTCTGCTTTTGTAAAGTCGTTTTTCTAGAAATACATTAATTATTGCACCTACTGCCTTGGGCTAATCCGAAGCATGCATTATATACGCTTCCATAACTGCTACGCTCTGAATTTGTAAAGCTCCTGACAGGCATTTATCACTTGGTTCATTAAACTTGTCTTTGACATCCGGCAAATTAATGTTAAAAATGCTTTGGTTGGGGAAACATTTTGCCTGCAGGAGGCAACTTTTTAGTAAACATTAAGGACTGACACCTGCCCATAACAGTGTTGCAGTTTTGGCTATTATTTGAATTTCCTGAATCTCCGGCACAGGTAGAAACCCCTTTTAATTGCATGCTGTTATATTCTTTGCAATATTTTGGACATCCCCTTGAATGTTTACATTTTCCATTGTAGACATTGAAATGGGTTAAACGAGTCCTGTGTAATTAAGTTAATGAAATTGTATTTTAGAAAACATTCCCCTAGCAAAGTATGATAGACTTTCTTCCTTAAAAGCACCAACACCTAAGCCTTTCCAGCTGGTCAGCACCCTAATGACATGAAACACAGAAACATGGAGTTTGCTGGCAGATAAGAACCATTCGGCTCATCTAGTGTGTCCTTGTTTCCTGCTTTAAATACGCAGACCTTAATCAGTCCTTGGTCTTGTCTTAGATTTAGGATAGCTTTATGTCTACCGTGTGCATGTTTTCGTTCCCTTACTGTGATAATGAATGGGAAGCTGACGGGTTCTCTATTGAGATGATCAGGAAGAGAAAGCATTGGGAGTTTGTGAACAGCTAATATTGTTCTGGAGCATTAAGTAACCAGGCAAACTGTGTTTACTGAAAAACTGCTCTGTTTACAGAAAGAGGTTTTAGCAAACAAAACATAGTTTGCATGATTGGACTGTAAACAAAAACATTGAAAGCCAACAAAGTATTACAAGTGATTGGAAATAAAGCAACAAGAATGCACATGTAAGTCAATATATACAGTAAAAAGAACAATGACAATTGTTTGTCTCTGTGTAGCAAATTACATTAATCAGGTCTATATTACAGTTTTCACTTTGTATATTCTATCTCAGGTGCTATTTGTGCTAAAAATAACTGAAACTTCAATATGTGGGCGGTTTTAGTATGCCTTTAATATTTTAAACTGTAATATCTTAAGAAATCAGTGATTTCCTATTCGTTTGCTTCAGAGTCAGGACATGAATGATAGTGTCTTACACAGTTTCTTATTAAGTGGTGTATTTTTGTATACATCTAGTTTGTATCACGTGGAAGGAAAACATATTTAGGCATTCATGTTACTGGGATGGAACCTTCAAATTTAGTTTTCTGTCATTGTATTGGAAAAAATAACTGCTGGCCACCTATTAAATGTACTACTGGCCACAGTTTAGTCATATACATGTCAACTGCAGTAAAAAGCCAAAAAATTTGTGGGATATAGAGTGGTTTGCACCAAAAAAAATCAATATTAACACAACAGAGAACGGGTGCAGTTAAAGCATGACAGTGGTGGTCTTGATCAGAGGATTTAATGGTGGGGTATTCCCTAAACTCTTAACCTAGATAGTAACTGGAAGGGAGGATGGCCAGGGTTCTTAAGAATAGGCAAATGTTCCATAGGTATAAGTAAGACCTTTGTTTGGTTGTGTCCCCTTGTTCACTCTGGGTCAAAGCAAAGAGTATACATAGCCGTGTGTTAAAACACCTGCCAAGAACAATGGTCATCTGTGTATTAACACAACCAACTACGAGCTCATATCTAGGCTTTTGTTACTGACCTAGTGGACTCACAGCCTACAGACCGCCACAAAGTTCCTATTTATCACCATTTATAATAACTATTTTTATAAAAATATCACCCTTGGCTTATTTAGAAAAGGTGATCTCATGACAGGAAATAAAAAAGGGCTATATGTTATTAAATCATATGAAGTCTAAATTTGAACAAATCATGTGAAAACATACAAGCACTATTCACACGCAAAGCTCATACTGTATATTGCCTTTTTATTATATGTGTATGTATATATATATATTATATTATACTATACTACAACATTAAGGTTGTTTTTTGTTATAACGATGGGTGGTTGACAGACACTTGCGCATTACAATTCCATTATAGATTTTTAGTACCATTCCAGGCCTATGCAGAAATCGTTACTGATGAGATATATTGCGCAGAGGTTATCCCTATTATGTTTAGAAACAGATGTTAAGGAAATGACTTTCTTTGAAGTGCATTATATGCCATTGCAGCCTGTCGAACTATATTGATTTTTCCTCTGTTTTTCCTAAAGTGCACCTATGTACAATTGCTACAGGCTTTTTTTCACCATCAGATAAAGCTGTTACATTGAAACCATCCCTCTGTATTTTGGATTAAAAGGGACTTTTGTTGTAGATTGTTCTACATGTTATGTTTGTGTCTTGACCCTGTACATGCCTTGCATGTTGGCATTGTATTTCTATGCTATGTAAAACTAGCTTGCTTTGGCTTGACGGTGGGTGGATGAGTGCAGTGATCTGTATTTGTAAGAGTAAGGTTTGTGTGTTGGCTCTAGGTACAGGCTACGGTCAGTCTCAGACTGGACAGTAGTCGTGTTCTGCCAGTTTGCCTACCTTAAATAATATTTATTGTCTTAATTGCCGATTTGATTCTGCTTGAGAGCTGGAACTAAGTCTATTCTGGTTTTGGCATACTTCCTACGCTTCTCCATCATGGAATAGAGCCAAAAGTTATGTTAATGGAGAAATTAAGGGGGAAAGTATGCTGTTGGCAAATGTGTGAAATGACTTGTACTTAAAATCATTGTCTATTTTATCGTCTTTCATTTTTGCACTCCTTTTGGCACAAGGTCACACTGGCCAATAGTTTATAATGCTGTCTGCAATTTAATGTCAGTAAGGAGCAATTGACTAATTCAAAACCAGTGCTAGTGTAGGAACTTTTTGTTTTTATATAACACCATCATATTCTGCAGTGCTGTACAATGGGAATTTATATTTAAAATTGCTAAATAGTGGTAATAGTTTTGTTAATCGCTTTATTTATTATACAAGTTGCAAGTACTGCACTATTTACAAATATGTGAATTTCCATTCCTTATTCCATTCTCCAAATAGATTTGAGATTACTTTGCTGGTTTTCTGTAGACAGGTGGGTTGGAATTATTTCTTTTGCACTTATTGTTATGAAGACCAAGTATGGGACAGCACAGGTGGCGCATCCACTAATTCAATTCTTCACAAGGACGGCACAGCTATTATAAAGGGTGGTTGATGTATAAAAAAATATACAAAATGGGTAATCGGTCAGTAATATTATGGTTTGGCAAGAGCAATCCTGCATATATTGGTAAAGTGATATTGGCTGCGATATTAAGGGGATTGAACAAAGTAACATTATTTTAGAGAGGCACAGCTCCAAAAGGTATCCCTATAAGTGGGTGACGAGCAATTCTAGTGTAATGTCTGAGAAGCGGTCTTATCGCCATAGCGACCCTCCTCAGTTGACATGCACTGGTTGCTATGGTGATATTTAAAACTTTGTACACGCTATTTAGAAAGAAAGCAAAAACTACACTATGTTTTGCTCCATTAAGCCATGTACATATCTTAATGGTGGTCCCCATATGGTCTTATGCCAGAAAGCTACTCGGTGAGCTTCAGTACTCTAGAATCCAAGGAAACCAATATCTGAAGAACTTATTGAGGGTGAAATACGATGGGCTCTATTGTCTTCTGTGTTTATGACATACACAGACTTTTATCTTCATTCACTTCATGGTGATCTGCCCTAAGCTGCTCAATAGCCAGTGATATTTACTTTTCCCAATCTTTGTATGTCAAAGAAATACAGATAAATGCCAACAAATGACTACCTCTCCCCAAAGAAAGACATCCAACTTTCACTGCTGCTTTTTATTTTTAGACTATCTCCAAAAACAATAATATCTAAATTGAATATTTAGTGTTTTGCTTAGTCATTGCTGTTTACAACATTCTCTTCTCCAAAATTACTACATTACAGCCATTTTATGTGTTGGTTTGACAGTGATTTAAACATTCTTTATTTTGTCATTTGGTGGAAGGGTAGGTCTTTGAGACGTTTTGGTATATGTCATGCTGGGGTAACTTACAAAATATGATATTTGTGATCCCTCTCCAGAGTCCAAATAAAACATGGTTATGTATAACAAGAGGTTTAGAGCAAAGTTTGAATATCTTTTTTCTTTTTCTCTCCAAATGAATTTTTCTGTTGATCAGGCCATGCTGTTCATTACAGAGATAAGACCACTTCTCAAAAAGGGCACTAGAATCACTTTTTGAGCATAACCCTACTAGTGCCTTGACAATACAAAGAAGTGATTCCTTAATAACCAATGCAAACAATAAATGAGCAGATTTCCAGGGGCTGGTCTGCTTTTTTTTTATTATTATTTATGTATTTATTTTATTTTATTTTAGCTTCCTATCAAAGAAACCATCCTGTCCCAAGTTTAAAAATGAGATTTAAATCACATACCTTATGTCTTTTGCCCTCTGGGACATGTTATTATATACCTATAATAAATGAGTTAACAGATGCCACATTTTGTTACTTTAATTGGTACTGCTTGTTCTAGTGGATATTTATGATTTGGTTTTCTATACTATAGGTGTTTGTGTTTATTTTATGTATCCTTTGTTCCTGTGTTGGTGGTTTCACCATTAAGATATTCCTTGGTGTGACGCGTTGCTCTAAACTTTAATGGCAGGCTGTTCATGTGTGTGGCTGGCTCCAACTCCATGGACCAGGTTGTAAGAGTCCCTGGGTCATTATCTTCAAGAAAAGAGTCACGCTTTATTTTTATTGGTGTGCATTGGATAATTGCATGGAGAGTTATTAATTTTCATTGTGACGTCAAATTCCACAATTTGAAATTAACAAAGGTTATGAGCTAAATATATATCTAATAACTCTTTAAGTATGATTTAATTGAAAACCTTTCTATCGTTATAAGCAATTTCTTCTCGAGTACGTACATACATACAGTCTAACTACTAATCATGCTATTCTGGGGTTCTTTCTATCCATCACTCCTTTCTTGTGGCTTAATATACTTTAATGCTATATATGTAGATTGGAGCTCAGTCATTTTGGTGAGGTAGTTAAAGCTTAGTTAGACTATATGACATGTGTGATACAACAAACAGTAAGGTTCCCCAATCAGGAGGATATCTGAGAAGAGAACAAGTAGACTTCAATATGGGCATCTTCATTGACCCTTGGGCTACTGCAGTGGTCTTTTCACACGGGTTACAATAGTTTGACCCATGGTCAGTCCCTGAACCTTGGTAGACGTCTCAGCTAACCATCGCAGACACAGCCTGGCAGCTGGAGATTGATTCATTTAACTATCCAGCCCCACATTCTTCTGTCAAGAGCTTGTCAAAAGACAAAACAGCCCTATGGAGAGCTATTCATTTTCCTAAAATGGAGGAGATGCATTATATGATTGAGTGGATTACTTTTGGGTCAGAAGAACCCTCTTCATTTCTGTGTTTTAATTTGGCTCGCAATCAAACAGGGATTAAAGCAATAACTAGAAAATGTTTGTTCAAGGATAGGACAATACCCTACTTTCCAGCTCTGGCCTCTTGACGACCAGTAATTCAGGAAATGATCGAGGGTTTTTATAATTGTTCTATGGAAGGAAAAGAAGGGAAAAAAAACCTACAGTGTTGGAGAATGGATAGTATGTGAACTGTTGCATCATTAAGTCACATTGTTCTCTCCTGTTTTAAATTCCCTGTAATGAGAAAATAACTTTTTTAATGCTTTGCAAACCTGCTTAGCATTGACACTTAGCAAAATATTGTTAAAATGTCCTGCATACCAGTTATACCGCTCCAGGGCAGCTCACAGTAGGTATTTCCTAGTTTAACAGTAGGATCTAATATGCTCAGATTCCTTCCACAAAATGAATCCCCTTGTGGCTCATAGCCTATGGTTAATGACATAACTTAGATACGGGTCAGGCCTCTCAAGTGTTCCACACTCAAAGAAAAACGTAAGAAGACATCTGATCTATGAATGGAAGTTAAGGCACCCCCCTTCTCCTCATGATCCGGTATTTGAAGTGGCGGTTTTTACTATAACATCATTTTTTCCCTAACCTATACTATTACACTGCCTGTTAGCTAGGATCGTGGCTAACACACAGGTCGTACAAGATGCCATCCTCCCAAAAAATAAAACTAGCAATCTACGTGTATACAACAATCATTTTGAAAAGACCTGCTCTATGCTCCTTAACTTGTTAATAATACCGTATATAAATAAATTTTATCATTATAAATTCTGCATAAGCAACTTACTACTCCTTTGTTGCACATTTTTGTGGACGGGTTAAAAGGTCCAGGCAGTATTTCTAAGCCGTAGGAATAACCCTTTAATTTCTCTTGAAATTACAGTCCCCAGTGCGGCTGCTTTTAGATCTGTCCATTAACATCACAGTCATGCTGTGTTAAAATGTAATTTAACTCCACAGCAGGCTAGTGACTGGGCATAACAAAGGCAGGTTGCCTCCCCCAGGACCTGAAATCTGATAAGTGCTAATATACAGTAACTTTAGGAGGACCCTTGTGCTCCGTAACCATCCTTTACTGCAACGGACATCCTACTCCCCTAAGGCCTCATGCCTTTAAAAAAGGTCAGGTAATATTATCTTTAATAATTAAAATCCCAGAGAGGCTGAGCTGCTGCAGAAGGACAATAATAATCACACACAATACATAAACTATTTGGTTAAACCCTATGTATTTTGTGTTTGTTTGATTTTGGGTTTTTTTTCTGGTTGAGTTTTATTTTCTGCCTCATTTTCATACTTAAAAAAGCAGCCTCTTTTTATGTCAATTTTGCATGAACTGCATTGATTTTACTTTGAGAATCAGTGCAGACATTCATTAGACTTTATGTAACCCCTCCCCCTTCTGCCGCTGCTGAAAGCAGAATGTGTACCGCAGTATGCTCTGTGGAGCCCTCATTCTAGTCGATGGGATGTGAGTTCTCAGTGAAATCCATGAGAGTTGGAGGAGCCAATCACATGTATACTCTAGATTCTAAGCTTGTTTGAGAAGGGCCCTCCTCTCCTGTTGTTCTGTAAGTCAGATTTTTATGTTATATTCTGCACAGCGCTATGGAATATTATGGCACTCTATCAAACAATAAATAACAACAACTCTGGCATACATGCAGTTGGCCACTGCTTTAGCAGGAGTACTACTGATGGTGTGCACGATGTTTACATACTGATGCTTTCTGGTTTGAGTAGAGACAGCCAGATGAGTGGAAAAATAAGACAGACGTCTTCTTTTCCAAATCAGAGAATGCATGCTTATATGTGCATGTAGTAAAATCCATTGGAGTCCATGTAAAACGCACTTCAATTTATATTCAAAAATACAACTTTAGGGACTAGTTCTTTAAAATTCACGCTGTTCATGTTAACCGTGTATTACAGTGCACAGTATGGAATATTTGGAGCATGGGATGCTAATTGACTTTACTGAGCTACTATTAGCAGGGCAGTTGATGGAAGCTGTTGCCCAGCACCAGGTGAGAAAAGTGCATTCATGGTACGCATCCTGTTGGTTTAGTAACCATGTGTTTTTCACACCAGACCTTTCGTGTGCATTACTGAGTAGAGGAAAAGGGCAATGCTATGCTCCTTGCTCTAGAAATAATAAGCGTTAAATGCATATCATTCCAGTCAACCGTCTGCCTTTGTTTAGATGAAGACACCAGCCCTCTGCTGATGAAATATGACCTACATGTTTCTCTTACATATATAAACTGTAAATTGTTTTGATATGGCTTATTCAAAGCGTTATATTGAGTTTCCAGCTGGCCCGTATCCAGGTTATCATACATCTAGTCAACAGTGACATAGACCTTCTGCCAGATGAATGGTGCTAGTTCAATTCCAGTGCAAACGGTGCGCGCGTTAAACGCCAAGCTGTCCTTTAACTTACTGCTGTGCTTTCTGTCTTAACATATTTAGGGATATATTGATGGCTTTAACCTGGAATAGTAATAGAACCTGGTTATCTGTCATTAGTATGCAATAATTGCTTAGAATAGATACGGGGATTTACTGATACACAGCAGCCCACAACTTAGCAGTTATAACTTCTAATTTCCACAATGCAGAGCAATAGTGATAAAAGTTCAGAATTATTAGAGACAGTAGCTTGTTTTGTTATGCAAGGTTATTTAGTACTCTAAATTCATGGCCATAGATCTGGGAATTTTATGCCCCATTCATGCATTCTGCTTTAAAGGATTCAGGACTTGGACAGAAATTCTACTACTTGTTAATTAGTCTGATCTTAGTAAGAATCCAATTGCATTATATGTGTGTGTGTGTGTGTGTGTGTGTGTATATATGTATGTATGTATGTATGTATATATATAATATATATATATATTTAGATTTTTTTTTTTACACAGTGTACAGGTTTTGGTCATTTCCATTTAAATGAGCAAGTTAAGTCCTCCATCATGGTAGTTTTGTGTTATCACCTGGGAAATGTAGTCGGTCCCTTTTGTCAAGCAGTTTGAAGTGGGTGTATTGTATCTCCTGCACGTGCTCCCAGATCTATCCTCAGCCAGATCTATTAATGATGCAGTGTTTACTAAATGAATAAAACATGGCGTATATAGGCTTAACGTTCCTTTTTAGGTGGGTGTTCCCAGGCAATTATGTTAAATAGACACTAAGGCAATTTGGATTTTGTGTCTTTGTATTTATTGTGTTGGCATACTGACTTTTTCTAAAGACCGTTATAAGATTATTCTGATTCTATAGGAATAACTTGTATCTCTCTTTCCAACACATTTCGCATGTATATTTGGCCTAAGGACATTCATTTCTTGGTTTAAGCTATATTGACAGATAAAAATTCCCACAATACAGCATCGTGGGTATTTAATTACTGACTAAAGGCACAATAGTAAGGTAAGGACACCAAAACATATATTAAGGGTAAATAGTGTTAAAAATATGAAAATTAGGCATTATTTACAGGTTCAGAACAAATGTGAAATCGTGAGTCTCTGTAACAGTATTCCGACACATTGTATACCAAGTAAAAGTATATGGCTTGAAACTAAATGTTATGTCAACGCAGAATTGTTTACATAACAGAGTTAACACAAGTTAACAAATAACAAAAAATAAACTAAGACATTAGTTTCTTTTGTTAGAACAAAAGCAGAGTTTGATTACAGTTAGAAATGTATTTTGTGGGTTTATAAATTGGAAGCCTTCCTCCAAAACTTTTTTTTTTTTTTTTTTTTTTGGAAAGCAAAAATTGGCTCATCCAAATTCCAAACATTTCATCCAAAACTGAGGAACTGGAAACCCGCAGGTAAATAGACCCTCGTTGTTTGCAACCATCTACTTTGGGCACTGTCAGAAACGTTCCAGAAAGTGTATTTAAAGGTAAAGCTCTTAAAGCTGAACATTGATAATATTGCTTTGTAGTCAGTGTAGTAGTAAGTATTGTTCATTTAGTAGGAAGATGTTAGATGAAGTTTTGCAGAAGAGTCCCTGGTTTTATAAACCCGACTTATAGAATGGCGGCCCATGTTAAAAGTGAATCCATGCATGTGGTCTATGGTTTTCAAATAAAATGAAAGTCATGTTTTGACATATTTTTGGGAGAAATGCACAAATGGAACCAACCAGAAATTTAAAATATTTAAATTCTTTTAAGGCAAGAATAAAAACATCAGATTTTTAAGACAAACCAGTGGATATTACTTGAAAGAAAAAAAATAACTTTTTAAGACGTGAACACAATTTGTTTTTAATGTATGAGTCGTTGAAAGTGATTCTCGAGCCATCATGTTCACTTTAATGCGTATGATGGTTAAGTTGTCTCTTTTCTGGTGTCCTCCTTGCAAATGCAGTATGTATGGACATTCACCATTGGTGTGACCGGTATTATAAACGTATAAATCACAAGATTCGCTAGCACATAAGGATTATTCTAAGCGGCATTAAAAGAATTTCATATACTTTTCATATATTTGACGATATAATTGGCTGATAAAGCTGCTTAAGCCCAGAAGGAATTCTGTGTGTTTTTCATGTGACTGCTTAGCTGCTTATACAATTATATTCTTTATGGAATGGCATCATGCCATGGGAAAAGGTATGTGTAGGATTAACGCATCACATACATTGGCAATCCCTTGGCAAAGTGCTATAAGAAATATCTATGCATAGCGGTTAACAGCTGTTGTCAATCTACCTCTGATAGTAAAAGCTGAGTAGACACAAATGCTGAAGGTTTAGAGGATGATGGGGGTTGTTGTCATGCTGTAGTCATGGAAAGAGGAGATGACTCGGGCCTTGGCGACCATACAAAAGCAACAGATTTTAAGATGTCTAATTCAGATTTCTAATGACTTTATTTTTTTCCCTTCTTACTTTCTGTTTGGAGGGCTCATATGGAACTGCCTGCAAAATGTATTGGTATCTGCGGGGCATATTTGTGGCCAAATACTGCTGCCAGGCTAAGAGTTAATCGCAGATTCTCATCTGGGATTCTGCAAAATGTGAAAAGATCAAATCACTCCCTAGCTTGCAAACTGTGATACGCTCTGTCTACAGCAGCTTTCATTACAATACAGATGATGCTTATTGTGTGCACAGAGACACATGCTATACTTCTAACTTATTCTCCGTTCACTTGTGTGCTAGTATGGCGTGTCATTGCCAAAGCAAATGTCAAAAATTGTCACTGCAACTCCAATTTCAGTTAGATGTAGAGCTATACGAGGCTGTCAGTCGTGGTAACGGGAAAGGGATGCTCCGCCAATGATGTGTGCTATAAAGTATATCGTAGCTGAGATTACCGTAGATTTTAATGAAAATACATAAAGAAGTTCATCAGAATTCCATCAATGCGTTTGCTCTCCTTCCCGTCCCCCAGCGATTTGCCTTCTAAGAGATGCGTTCCAGTGTACGGGATACTCTCCACCATCCAACTCCAGCACAGTCTTAAATGAGTTCCATGGGGGTCTAACAAGAGCCCCAACATGCATGAGCAGTAAGTTCCTGTTGATCCCCATGAGGCAGCCAGTGATTGGCTTAAAGCAGCCAAATCTAGTGCAAAACACAGCTAAAAGAATGCATGGTAAAGTTCCTGCAACGTATTTTAATGATTTATCGTTGGTAGGGCACTAAACTGTCCCTTTTTAAAGATGGTATACAACAATACAATCCTATTCATCTTTAAACACACATTATTTCATGTTGTATATTTTTACATATAGGGAAACCAGGTAAAATCTTTAAACGTTTTATACTGTGCATATTTTGCGTTTTATACTGTGCATATTTTTACAGTCACATTTGATCTTAGTTGACAGGTTATTTGTCATCTGCCACCTAAGTAGATACTAGATACATACTTACATTTATCTCACAATGCTATCTGTGTGCTGCATTTATATAGAGTTTTATAAAAGAAAAAACGGCAAACAAATGTCTATTTTCTCTTTAAAATATTTACTTTGACTTTCCTTGAAGAGCAGCTTTCTAAATGCTGATATTGATTCAAAGGTCAGCTACCAGATTCATGCCCCAAACTAGGGAGCCACATATTCAGATATAACTAGTATGAAAAGGGCAGAAGAATAATAAGTATTGGGGGTTAAAATTGTCTTTGGTTATCAACATTTTCAAAACTTAAAAACATAACACGTAAAGTTATATTTCATGTATAGGCCTCTAGAAGAAAAATCCTTGTTTTTCTTGGGTTCCTGTTTGATGTGTTTTTTTTGTACCCCCTCCCCCCATGTTACCCTTTGCTCTCTGACCTTGTAATTACTGCCATGTGGAGAGAAGTGTTAAGCTGGTCATTTGAAAGTTGTCTTCCTGTAAAGGTTGCCTAGACTGTTTGGGAGCGTTTAACCCTTTAGGTGAGAGGGACATGCAGTATATTGCTTTGAAGTACTTTGCATGAACCTCAGCCATAATTCAGCGTGTTTATTGTAGGGCAGATGTTGATTCAACTTTCAAGGAGCAACTTTAGGAAAAGAGCAGATCATAGTTTTAGGGTTCCGATTGATAATGACCACATGTGAAGTGTGAATTGCCCTCTGTCCAATACTCGACAACCTCCTCCCCCCATCTGGAACACCAACAGAAAGATTCAAGAGGAACAGCATCCAAAATAAGTTGTCTTCATATAGTTTAATACAGTTTAATTACTCCTACATTCTTTTTTTTTGGTGTAGATCTAGAACAAGAACACATTTTTTTCCACTTTACAAACCCAAGAATTTGTCCTGTGGAGGCATTCATTTGTTTCTGTAACAGATTTGATGGCTTGTGACACACACAGTGATACTATCCCATGCGGGTAATAAATCATTTAGACTTTGCTGATAAAGTTGGCTGTAAATGTAATCTAGCCGCAAAGATAGTTTACATTGCTGTCTCCTGGATGATAGCTGCTGTCTCTGATTCATGCAGAGAACTTGTTTTCCAATAGTGGCTACGCAAGCTTATTATTTATTAGCTTATGTATCAGTATTATTGTATTAACATAATTTTTTTTTTTTTACAATTAAATCACGAAATGATTTTACATAAATAAAGGTATTAAACTCAGCCATGTATAATTTAGGCTCCTGCTGACACCAATACATAACAGGAAGAAACATGTTACGCTTCATTGTTAACAATGAGTAAAATCTATTGAAATTAGAAGGTTCTCCTGGTTTTGCAGTATAAATACACGTTAAAGACACATGGAAGTCCGTTAAAAAAAAAAAAAGTCTAGTTTTGAAGTAGGTACACGTGTGATGTTCATTCAAGTCTCCTGTAGCCATGCCCAGCGGAGCATCAAACACATGGATTTCCTTGATCTTCATTGTGGTTTGAACTGTGAAGAAGCAGACTTTTGAGAGCACTTATGTACGTTACGAAGGAGCTACCTACTTTTAGTGATGTCCATAGGGTATCCACGTGTTTTTATGTGCCTTGGGGCATTGGCTGATTAGTCACTGGATCTGATAGTGGAAGAGAGAAATGTATGGTCTTACTCGCATAGATGACATAATACTCCTTTATCTGATCTTCATTCATTGCTTGAAGCTGCCAAGCTGTGGCAGGAACACACTCCTGCTGAATTACTTTCTACATGTGGTCAGCGGGGCTTCATTAGATTGAAACTTTTGTGTGTGAGCCGGCTAGTGGTGTATGGTGTGCACTGGCAAGAAGGCTGTGATTCTGGCCAAACACATCTGCAAGCTAAGGAGCCAGGGTCAAGGAAACCGTGCAAATATATAGACCCTGATGGATCCCTCTAAACCTCTGCCAAAGTTGAAAATAATTGAAAGGTGGCACTTGACTATTAAAGTGCTGGATTGCCCATTTAAACACACTTGGAAGTAGCACATTGTGATGACCCTAGAAAGTAAGCTTTGGCTGTAAAGCCCAAAGTGGATTAGTACGTTGGCAGAAGTGATGGTATCCAGAATGTGGAAATATATAGCATGTCAATTTAGGGGTTTATATAAAAGGGTCAGTAGCGTATCTATAGAGTGGGGGGAGGTGAGGCTGCGCTGGGTATAGAGAGCAGAGCTGGTTGGGGAGACCACAATCTCTCTCTGACCGGTGTAAAATGAAGTGAGTGCACAGTCTGTAGCTCCAGATCTCTGCTTTGGTGCTTCCTAAGCACTACAAGCTGCCAATTGATGCCGAGCCCTGGGATATGATGTCATATTCTGGCGCTCAACATCAATCGCCAGTGCATAGCCGACATTTTATTCTGCCCTAGGCGACCATAGCTCTGGAAAGGGTATATTGAGGTTAACGCTACTGTCAAACCAACGTCATGTTTCTATACCCTCAGATATGTTACACACACTGTCTATCCCAAAAAGTGTACTTTTTTGTTTTCGTCTTTAAATACATTGGACCGCAGTACGAATAGTACATGAAACTGGGGACATGTAAGCAAAGTCATAGAAGAACCTACATTATATCTTCCACTCATCCTTCTACCTGACCATGCGTTACTCTTCACATCCACTTCTCATGATATAAGTTAAGATGTGTCAAAAAACAACTATATGGTTTTATGGTTTTCCTATTGCTGCACACATCTGTGTGGGTACAAATGCAGTTGTTTCAGATGTTACTAAGTGAGCCAATTACCTTTTTAACACGTGTAAAATAAAAATAGGCTAGCTTGTTATTGATTATTTTATAGCTGGAATTTACATAAGCCAATATTGAGCATTTTGAACAAAGCACTTTTTAGATCTTGACACTGCATTTTCTTTGTAGATATGGCTCCTTATGATCATGCAGAGTGACAATGTAAACCATGAAACTGAAGATAGAGATAAATACTGGACTATAGATTAATCTATGGGGATGTGTAAGCCTCTTATTATATCTTAGTACAGTGAAGTACATTATTCAGAACCGGAAGGTGCATCACAGCACCAACTTTTATGATCGCCTAACTCATTAACTGAGCTGCCGGAAACATGGTTAGCGATATTGCTTGCGATACACCAGTGTATTTACTTATTATAAGGTACTTATAAGTACTCATTGAGCAAGTTTTTCTTTTTCTTTATTTTAATGCACATTATTGTGGCCACTGAATCTTTTTCTGTTTGTTTCAAATTTCATTTCAAATACTGATACGGTGGACTTCAAATAAGGGACGCCTGATGGTGTGGTTTTGTCAATAGGCTTATGAATCAGCCACGTGCACAGAACTAGAACTAGTAAATTTGGACAGCAGGACTTGGCTCCAAAATCAGGGAAGTTGGGATCTTTGTGTACAGTATATATGATCTGGCATGGCCGAAACTGAACCCCATTGGCAGAGTTTGGAGACATCTGCACACCGACTAATATGTGTGAATAGATTGTATTCAACACACAACCCCATGAGACCCATACAGGCAAAGTGTCCTTTGTGGCGTGTACCTGATAACTATTGATGGACTAGTTGTTCCACAAATTTAACCCTTTGAAAGCTAGGGTCTATGAGAAACATGCTGCATTAGCATCAGTGTTTAACCTTATAGCTTTCAAAATACCAGTGGTCTATAGAGCCTGTACAGTATTTTCAGAAGCTCATGTGGGTTGCACCTTAACACCTTGTCAGGCAATAGCTGGTGTGGTTTTTGGCAGGTTGTAAAAGCCAGGAATTACCCTAGAATAAGAAGGAAAGGGTGAACGTGCCATAAAAAGGCAATTAGATTTACGACATTGGGGAGGGGGTTATTTTCATGAATAACCCAACTCTCTTTAGGGCTTTGATGTGGGTGCTTTTTATTGTCCGTTTCCCCTAACACTACATTGCTTTTACAGTTTGGAGTTTAAATTGACATTAGCACTTGCTCGCAATGTATAATCACAGAGTGATCCTTAACAATAGAAGCAATTATCCTAGAAAAAAAAAACATATAAGCTGCAAACAATAACATTGTAACCCGGGAAAAAACTGAAATGGGTAAGGAGAAAAAAAAACAATCCTAGTGTGCGTACGCATGGTCACTGTACAAAGAAGAACTGGAATGTTCTGTCTCATCTGAAATTAAATACAGTGCATGAAATTCCCATTTCAATAAAATAATCTTCCTCCATCCAGGGCCAAATGGATGCTTTGTATTGTTGTGTATTGTTTTGTAATATTTTCTTCTGAATCTTTATAGCACTGAATAATTAGAATTATTTAACTTGTTAAATTGCTAATTAAATCAGGATTGACAGAAATGAAATGAATACAAGTAAACCCTGAATATTCTTGTCATTGACAAGAAATTCTCAGGAGGTACTTTGTATGAACAGGTTAGCCTGTGAGTAGATGCCAAGGTGCTTTTCTATACATTGTGCACACAATCTATACTATCAGTGCGAGGCAACAATTGTATTGCTATATGATTCTGTAGAAAGTATGCAGACCTACCCCTGTCTCAGACATGACCGTCTTCAGAATTGTTGATTATTTACAGTGATTTGATCAGCGTGGCATTATTTAAAATGGTTCATTTACTCAATGTATCGGTTTGTGTAAGTCTGTCAGTTCTACTTTTGCCATTCCCTTTGAGCACACTGTATTGCAAGGTTTATCTCTTATTCTTTTATTCTTTTTATTTTTTATTGAGGCATGTCTGCGTTTGAAGAACAACCTGTCTCTGTTGAGGTCCAAGAAGGGGGTGTTGCACGATTTTCTTGTAAGATAACAGCCAATCCCCCTCCTGTCATTACCTGGGAGGTAAATCGCACAGCTTTGCCACTCGCCATGGACAGGTATGTGCCTTTTGATATAGATTATTTATAAACACACATATACTATATATATATGTAATGTGTGGCAATGCTAGTATTCCTTTAAGTGGATTCACTTTTTACAATTTGTTAGACTAAATAAACCAATGGAATTGTGTTTATGGATTAAAATAAGCAATTTTATGTATGTTAAAAGCCCCCAAAACATCTGTATATACCAAAGGAGCAGCTATCTTAACTTCCTGTTCACAGAATTTGGGCATTTATGTCTCCTAATAAGTTATTTCTATCTTTTATTAACATAAAGCTTGTCTTTGGTTGAATTTGGTTCCGGCAACACAAATGTAGTTGGTATTCTAGTTTGCCACCGATTTCATCCTCCGTTAAATGAGATAATGTCTTAACTTTTAACCCATAATGTATACAACAGTTAAACTAATTGAAAACCATTACTTGTTTTAGTACTTTTTATTACTAACATTGCTGTTTACGTCCATAGTGTTATAATTCAATGCCATATTATGGCAATTTCAAAGAATTCTCTTTTTGCTTGCCTAAACTCTTTATGGTTGATGTATTCTAAATAGTACATTTTATATTTCAAAGGATTACTGTGCTGTCAAAAGGAGTTCTTCAAATCTATGGAGTCACCCAAAAAGACTCTGGGAATTACAGATGTGTAGCTACCACAATAGCCAACCGGCGGAAAAGTGCAGAGGCTGTGTTGACTGTTTCTCCAGGTGTGTTTTTCTATATTTGTGTGTTTCTATATATTTGAGTAACACATGTTGGGGAAAACGTGAAATTTATTCTGAAGAACTATAAAGCATTTCCACCAGCTACAATAAATATTTAAAGAAGAACACCCACTGTTTTTTTAATTACTAGTAGCGGATTAAAAAAATACACTAGTTTATTTTTTGTAAATAGTACTAGTATTTAAATAATGTTTTCAGACAGCTGCATATTACCTATTTGTATGTGTCTTATCTCTGTTATCTTGGCTCAATCTACTAGACAAACACTTGGACTTATCATTTGGTCTGCACTAAACAATAGAATGGCTGATTGTTGAATCACACAGTCAGATACTCTAATTGCCATAAAGACTCAGCTCAGTGTGTGTTTGAGCAGGGAAAGTCGCCCTAAATATCACATGGCTGACAACAATGGCAGCCCCCAGGTCTGCAGTTCATTGAAAAAAAAAATAAGGCACAACCAGGTTTTTGTCAGTGCCAACCTACCATATGGTGTACAAAACTAGATTTTATGCTCAAGGAGATTTATTTCCCTGTAGGACTTTGCTTTTAAAACTAGATTGAACACCATAACTGGGTGCCGCTCATCAGGGGGGGGTTCCACCACTCCGGCACCCCTCCAGAGACGGACAGTAATGTCCGCCGCTAGAGGAGCAGCCTCTGTTTGGCTTAGTATATAGTGATAGGGATTATGCTGTACCACCGTCACTGTTTGCCTCAGTATATGATGATAGCGGTTATGCTGTACCCCGCCAATGTTTGCCTCAGTATATAATGATAGCAGTTATGCTGTACCACCGTCAATGTCTGCCTCGGTATATAGTGATAGGTGTCATGCTGTACCCCTGTCAATGTCTGCCTCAGTATATAATAACAGTTATGTTGTAGCCCTGTCAATGTTTGCCTAACAATAGAAGCTATGCAGAAGTGTGTGTGTGTGGGGGGGGCACATACAGGATCTGCCCCAGGTACCAAAAACTCTAGGTACGCCCCTGCCTGAAGATAATACTTAATAAACAAATGCTACTTCTCTCAAAGCATTGGTAAATTGGGCTAGAGAAATAATGTTAGAGCAAGTCTTATTGAGCATTTGCTTCATTAGCCCAACTTTGTCTCCTGGAGGTTTAAGGATATTGTATGATATTTAGGTACCGCAGACTGAGCTGATAGCTTTATAGCAAAACCTAGTTAGTCTGATCCTCACAGACCTGAAAGAGTCACACAACCCAGTTATTTTATTCCTTTACCACTGGTCAGCAAGTGTTGATTGGTTTGTTCAGCAGACTTCAATAAGAGTAAATCTTTAAAGTCACTTGAAAAACAAAGGAAAGATGTTATGGCACTGAAAGAGATAAATTGTTATAGCATCTGAGTAGCCTATAAACCAACAACCATCCTTTTAGGGAATGGAAAATTAACCAAAGACAGCAAACTTGCTTTATTCGTGTAAAAGGTATTCTGGTTACAACTTGCTCTGTATATTTTTTAAAGCCACAGAGATTGGATCTTTCCAGAAACCCATCATCATTGCAGCACCTCAAAACACAACTACCTCTCTTCACCAAACCGTTACTCTGGAGTGCATGGCCACAGGAGTTCCAAAGCCAATCGTGTCTTGGAGTAGGCTGGGTAAGAAAACATTTTCTATGTAAAGGTGACGGCGATTGCTTCAATAAAGATATTAAAGTCTAATCACATAACGTAATTCATTTTCTTCTAGACCATAAACCCATTGATGTCTTCAACACACGAGTTCATGGAAATGGGAATCTCATTATATCAGACGTGAAGCTGGAACATGCAGGAGTCTACATTTGTAGAGCTACCACACCAGGAACACGCAACTACACGGTGGCTATGGCCTCAGTGACAGTCCAGGGTATGTATCGTGATAGTGCTGGGTATGTTCAAATATTGGGGGCAATTTAATGCTGTCAGCATTGGGTAAAATATTAATAAGAGAATAAGGTTGGGCAAAGTTAAATTTGTTTGCAAAGAGCTGAATGCGTTGTTGGTGTAATTTAAGCTAATGATATATATATATTTTTGTCTCCTTGAACTCCTGCAGCTCCCCCTTCATTCATAGAAAGACCAGAGAGTTTGACGCGACCACGAGCAGGAACGGCCCGCTTTGTGTGTCATGCCGAAGGGATCCCTGCTCCAAAAATCTCATGGCTTAAAAATGGCAGAAAAATACATTCTAATGGTAGAATAAAAATGTATAACAGGTAAAAAAACACATGCCACAGCCAATAGCTTTCACAGAATGCTTGTTCACATGGTGGTCTGGCACGGGAAGGAAAACATAAATGGTACTCAAAGGGTGAAGGTTGCTTTCTCTTTTTTTATTTTAATATTTTCCTATGGAAATATTCACAAACAAATGTTACATTGACATGTCTTACATATACCAAATTCTCCTTGGATTGGAGACAGTAATATTCACTTATTATGCCCCTATAATGAGCATCTGCTTATTACTCGGCTCTGAAATAGCTTTATGCGGTGGCCTGGTATACCCAATGTATCAGTTTGTCTTAGTCTGTCACTTCTACTTTTGTCATGTATTGAATGAAGCACTATAAAACAAGAGATAGAAGAAATGAAAAATAATGAAAATTGGATGATGGTGTAAATACATTTAATTTCTTATATATATATAAAATATCCTACTGGGGCAGTTAATGGTGTATGAATGACATCCTCTTCATGAAGTTGCATATATATTAGCATACAAGAAAAACGCAGAAAGCTGATTGGCGTGCCTTTTAAGAAGAATGTTTTTGGAGTTTTTTTTTTTATTATTATTTAAGATGTCAAAGTATCTCTGTTTCTTTTGTTTAGTAAACTGGTGATTAATCAGATAATCCCTGAAGATGATGCAGTATATCAGTGCATGGCGGAGAATAGTAGGGGATCTGTTCTGTCCAGGGCTCGACTGATTGTAATTATGTCTGAAGACAGACCCAGTGCTCCGCGTTACCTCCGGGCTGAGACAATGTCCAGTTCAGCCATCATTCTGTCCTGGGAAAGGCCTCTCTATAACGCGGACAAAGTCATTGCTTATTCTGTGCATTACACCAAAGCAGAAGGTAAACATGAGTAATTTAGAGGATGGGTTGATGGAAAGGTTATATACATTTGTAACAGCTGCAAAAGGGATCATAACCATTACCCTTTCTGGAGCAAAACTGGTACTCGGGGGGGGAAAAATCCACAATAAAATGAAATGTTTATTCTAAAAATTTCATTTGAGCATTGGTTAATTGAAACTATTTGTCACTGATTTATGCTTTTTGTTAATTTTATACCATGTGATACATAAGATTTGCTTTATCTATATGTGTTACCAAGAACAGTTTTTAATGGTGATTTTTGTAAGTGATGTATATATTTTAATTATTTTTTTTTTTATTTATTGACTGTCATTTATAACTTCATACATAAGATCAAAACCGAACCGTTGCATAGAAATCAGGAAATAAGAGCACTTTCCTCTTATGGCTTGGCATACATACATTTTGTAATGGAAAAATGATGGCATTGACAGTTTTGTTGTGACTGGGACCTGCGAGTATTCTAAAGAAAAACGACGGTCAACGGGCTGTTATTTGATATTTGTATACCTTGTTAGTAGAGTACTATGTTTTTTGGGGGATTTTTGTTTGTAACTTTGTTATGTCTATTTGTAATAAAGGAATAAACTCCAGTTTCTCCATAGTCTGCTCTATGGAGATAGGCTTAGCTCTGAATTGTTAGTGTTTAACATATCGTTAGTGAAAACCAACAGGTGTTCTATTAAAGAGAACCCATCCTGCATTTAAATTAGCAGGTTAGGGTCTTAGGCAAACCAAAGGTCTGACGAGACTGCGTGAGTGCATTAATTCCTTGTTAGCAATTTGGAAGGGCTACAAAGGGACTAGTCTTTCTGTTTGTAGGCTGGTCTCACTCCCCATTATTGCCATTTCATCAAGCCTCCACATGAGGCCCAGTGGCTCATTCATGCGAAGAACAAGGCCTTTTAATTTGAGCTTAAGGATCTTGTTTAGCGGGTCAGAAATCGTGCCATGACATTCCTAATTAACAAACCATCAACGAGTCTGTTGTGAAATGCCCATAATCTTGTCTAATTAAAATGCTTTTCAGCTCGTTCAGAAATGTGGGAAAAGCTTAATAGTTTGATCCGCTATTGGTTTTGTTTATAAATGTAATGGCAAGGGGAGGTGGGTGAGTTTTGATTAAGTTGACGTGCATTTTGGTGTGGATTCGCCTTGAACCACAACAGCTTTCAACAACCTTATTCCGCTTACCAGTTCCTATGTATAGGAATTAAAGCACAACAAAAGCTGAACACCCCTGCGCGTATTTTAATATGAATTGGTGAAATTTTCGCTAAGCTCATTAAGACAAGACATTTACAAGAACGCTGTCATTCAAAGCTCCTGCCTCCATTTTATCCGAGTGTCATAATAGACTTCCACAACATAATCAGTTCTTTGGCAAAACAAGCCTTTGTTTTATTCACTTTTAATAGGTTTTGAGACATTATGCTACTTAGCAGTGTAGCTCACAAAATGCAATTCTTTCCCTTCCATCGTCTTAGTCATTTGGGTTTCAGATTAATGTATTATAGTTGGTTGAATAAGGAAAGGAGTAGCCGTTAGCTGTTTGTTTAATGCCCCAAACCAGTATGTGTTGTGGTTAAGCTACTGAATATATTTTGACTGCTGCTTTAAGTAGCGCATATTATAATTCGAAATACAAGTAAATTTTGGGTTTTTTTACGACTTTTTTTACGAAATGCCCCAGCTCCCTTTTTTCTTTCACATTTTAATATGTTAGTTTACACTGGGGAGGGTTAATTAATTCAGTATTAGAAATTTACCACAAACACATGAGTAAGAAAATGGCAATCATTATTACTGTTTATATTATATATTTGTAAAGCCTCTGACAGCTTTGTGTGGTCAATTACTTTAATGTAGCCTTATTGGGGAAGTATGTAACATTTTCATAGTTACTAAATGGTAGTTTTTTTAATGAATTTTAGTGAAATTAAGATGTTGTGCCACTCATGCATTATATATGGTCAGCTGGAAGAGAAGCTTGTCTGGCATCATCAAGTTTAGTGCTATGAAAGGCTCGCTGGATGTACATATAAATCTAATCAAAGTGCAATCAACATTTAACCTATCCGCATTTATATAATTTTTTTTTTATTTATTTTATTTTATTTAGGTTTAAATAATGAAGAATATCAAGTGGTAATTGGAAATGACACAATTCATTATATCATTGATGACCTGGATCCTGCAAGCAATTACACGTTCTACATAGTTGCATATATGCCAATGGGTGCAAGCCAGATGTCTGATCATGTAACCCAGAACACGCTTGAGGATGGTAAGAGAAAGACCACTTAATGTTGACCAGATTAAGAGCACCTGTCAAAAACAGAGCAATGCATATTAAAGAGCATTACATATTACATAAGGTTGAAAAAAGACCTAAGTCCATCAAGTTCAACCCTTCTACCTAACCTTCCTATTCTTGATCCAAAAGATCATTAAAAATCTGTATATTCTTCAAGCCATATTGCTATCAAAGTTGTAGGGGAAGCTGTATTTTAAGGCATGTGTCCTTCAAAGTGTAAGTTTGTATGCTATCAAGGCAAGGCTACTGCTGTGCTGCTGATCATTGGGGTATACCCACCCATGAAGCGTTGCGAGATAACAGACTTTGCGTTATCGATGCATGTGCATTTACACTCGCCTAAGAGGAAAAATTCATTGGACTTTGTAAATTTGCCCACTTAAGGAGTTCATGCTTCTTCTGGTTTTTTACATGAAAAATAAATATAAATTTTTGCCTTACAGTTCCTTTGAGAGCTCCAGAAATCAGTTTAACAAGTCGAAGTCCCACAGATGTTCTTATCACGTGGCTGCCAATTCCAGCCAAATTCTGCAGAGGAAACATAATCCATTATAGGCTCTCATTTCGAGTGAGCACTGAAAGCTCAGTTCAGGTGTTGGAGCTTCCAGGTACCACACACGAGTATTTTTTGGAAGGCCTCCAACCAGATAGCCTTTACCTGGTTCGTATAGCTGCAGCAACTAAAGTGGGATGGGGAGAATCCTCTGCTTGGACATCTCACAGGATGCCGAAAAGTACAAGTGTCAGAGGTAAGCGCGTTGTGAGGATAAAGGGAAAATAGTGGAATAACTGGCTCTGTAAAGCCTCACAAATAAATAAACGTGATAGCTTAATAAGGCATCCTCTCCAACAAAGAATGCATATTAGTAATTTGTAACTACACAGGATACACAAAAATATTACTCCATTAATGGCCTTGGGAGTCTGGATTGTGGTCAATAAATTTGTGGAAATTTATGTGCAATCAATTTTAAAAATAAATAAAACAAAAAATATATTTGCAGCTTGAGTTTGAGGAATACCTCACTAATAGTTGTTACACACATTTAACTGATTTAAAAATCGCATAAGCTGTATTAATTTTTCTTCGGAATTAATTTTTAAGATAATATATCTGTTACTGCTTAGCCCCAAGATCTCCCGAGCTTCGCCTGGATCCTCTAAACTGCACCACCATAGCAGTGAGGTGGCAGCAAGACCCCGAAGACAAAGCAACCATTCAGGGTTACAAATTGTATTACAAGGAAGAAGGGCAGCAAGAGAGTGGACCAATCCTACTAGATGTTCAAGACTTTGATTATAACATTGGAGGGTTAGGTAAGTGCTAAATGTCTCCTGAATCAAACTGTGCAGCTTTGTGTAAATGGAAAAGTATACATCTATGATCCTCCACCCACTAGAAATGTGATGAGAAATGTAGAGAGGTGTATAAAGCTTTTATCCAAAGTCTATCGGAGAAATGACAGTAGAGAAGCGAAAGGTGGTTCTAGGTTTTAAGGCTCCAAAGAAGATATGTTTAATTTGGATATTAATGGTGCCATGTCCATCACAGTTTTGTTACGGGTGCCCTCCACTTATTGCGTATGACGGCAGAGTGTTAGCTCTGAATTAACGTAGCACTCTACATTAGGGCCATGGCTAGCGTGAGGTTTCCAAGGGCTCTAATGAGACTCCACACTCACACACTGATTGCAGTGGGATCACTTTTGGTTCATGTTCTGCACAGTAACATAGCCTTGTATCCTGGAAAAAGCTGCAAGATTGGTGCCGTTGGTCCCACTGGACCTTGACAGCTTTGAAATATCTCTAAAATATATATATTTTTTTTAATTCTCAATTATTATTTTTTCAGATTTCTCATCATAAACATGTTTGTTTGTACAGCTATGCACCAAGTATATTTATTTTATAGGACTTCCAATGCCTGCCAGCTGTTTCACTACATCTGTCATCATTGGTTAAGCCTTAAGTACATCTTCATTTAGCAATTTCTGGTTTTCACTACTGCTAAATGAATTCATTCTCCTGAAGTCACCTTCTTTCCCTGTGCAGTGAAGTTTAAGATTGCGATTAATTAGATGGCAGTGCATCGGCTGTGTAATACGTTCAGGGGTTAGCTTCCTGTACGTTTGCTCTCTGCAAGTTCTGAATTAGCCAGGGTCACCACATTTCCGGCTCTGGTCAAAGGCAATAGGAAAAGTCACCTTATCTCTGACGGGAGATTCTGGCATATATTTATCCGCTGCGAAAACTGAGACTCCGTTATCTCTATTTCAAATATTTTATGTATTTTGATTTGAACATTGCAAATTATACATTTATCAAACATGCATTATTGGATGGGTCATTGGACGTTTGGATGGTTTATTGGACGATTGAAAATGTTTTCACAGTGGGGGTTATGTGTAAAACATGATCCTGGTGCAATGTTTCTTATCACCATAACCCAGAATTGTACCACTGGAGTTGATCTTAATATAAACACACATTTTATGATTATAACAATATTTAATTTATGCTTAAGGATAACAAGAACTGGTGTTGCGGCCAAACAGTCACAAAGTGAAGCTTTTATAAATATGATCCACTTTCGTTTAACCCACTCCACAGTTTAAATGAATTTTGCTGTCACTCATCAAACATTGCATTTTCTAACTGTAAAATAATTGCATTTTTATCAATCTTGCTGAAGGAAATACATTGACAGAAACGTGAAACGTGATAAGAAATATTGTTACGTATACAGCAAACTATTATTTACCCTTTCTGCTCCAGAAGGGTTTAAAGGATGAACGCTTCTGTATGCTTACGTTTAGTAAATCCTTTGTGTAGCTAAGCATATATTGTCATTAATTTATACCAGCACGACTGCTGCCTCTTAGGTAGAACCGAGAAGGTGTGATTTGAGGCCTTCGTTTGACATGACCAAAAAACAGTAATAAAGGCTCCGGAAGTGTGTTTTTCATTTTGAATTTGAATGTGTCAGAGTTTTAATGGGCTCCTTTGTGGCTGCCACTTTAAAGATCCGTTGTACGGATTTCATTAAATACTTTAGAGGAAAATGAATTATGTTGCCAATTGAGTTGAGATCAAGCATGTTTTTGATGGGGAATGTACGCAAATCACTCCTTGTCAGGTGGGTTTCTGGATACAGAGGTTGCGGAATTAAACTAGGAGGGAAAAAAGGAAAGAAAAGGCCTGAAAATGTTTCTAGGTAAATTCAACCTGTAATTTTGGTGTGACCAACCTTATCAGAATTCATGAAAACTCTAATGTGCAAGAATGTTCATGAACCAAATAAAAGGGCATAAAAACATTGAAAGCCTCTTAGGATTTTTAACGTAAAAAAACACCCTTCGATCACAATAACAAACTCAAACAACATCTATTATACAAAAAAGTAACATATCGCACTAAATGTTTACAATGGATTTGAATTAATGTTTCTGCATTGGCATCCAATGGAAACATAGTTTGATTTAACACGCTGTCGGTTGAAGCCGATGTCCATGTCGTTCCTATGAATGGCGCTGAATTCCCCTCTGTTGAAGACAACTTCACAGATTGCTGAATGAGGGTCTAATCCCCTTGCGTTGGACGTTCAGTTGAAGTATAACCCCATTGTTATCAGGATGTGTCTGGATTGCTGCAGTGGAACTGCTCTATTACAGAGAAGCCTAAGAAGCCTTCCTCTGTATCCCTCCAGGGCAGGAACAAATACTCAGCACATAGTTTAATTACATTTTTGTTAAAGAGGGATAAGGTCTCCTGGGACTGAAGAGGTCAGGAGGTGGAAGGTGACAGAGAGGCAGCACAAAGTGTAGTTTTTCTTCCTGACTGGAAGTGATCAGGATTAGCTCAACCCTTTGGCTGCTAGTAATAAACAGCATTTAGAAGTATACTCAAAGGTAAGGGAGTGTTTCCCCCAAATCCTACCTCAACTCCTAATTGCACATGTTATTGTACTTCTTTTGGAATCCAGGCCTTGTGGGAAATCTGGGAACTTGTGTAGATGTGCTTTATATAATTATATATATATATATATATATGTGTGTGTGTGTGTGTGTGTGTGTGTGTGTGTGTGTGTGTGAATATACCTAAATATACCATCTTTAAAATCCTACATACAATTGACTTCTAAACAACAAGAATTGTGTTCTGGCGCCTTTTAAGCGCGTTCTTTCTGATTTTGTTTAATCTTAATTTTTTTTGCTTTTCTTTATGGCACTTAGCAGAAAAGGGTAATATGTGAATTTTTGCGTTTTCAAGGAATGCTACTCTTCAGCATACAATCATCGGGCAAAGCCTGTCCAGCACTGACTGGGTTACGGTTGGTTAGAAAATGCTGCCTGTAGTAGGATAAAATCAATACACGTTGCCATTTATTAATAATGGTTACTGTTGGATTACCGATAATGGATATTTATGTTGAAGTTGTCACAGACGGTGGTAATTCAATAGGGCTGGGAAACTTTCATTATCAGGTATAGGGAGTCTCCATAGTAATGGAGATAAAGGATACTGGGGAATAAACAGAAGCTCAGTCTTGGAGATGATGCACGTCAGATCGTGGGATGTTATCCAGGATGTTTTTTTTTTTACTTTTACACTTTTGCATAACCATAATATGATGTCATACTACTTGTTATGTCCTGCCTACCCATTGTACAGCGAAACACCATTTGATGGCGCTATATCAAACCATAATTAATAATAATATAAATAATGTCCAACATCCCTCTGAAAACCCGGGGACTGGATTAGGGCAGCCCTAATGCAAGATAACAAGATGTCAGTCTCTGCAGAAGGAGAGAATTGCCAAACAGGGATAGAGACAATATATCCCAGAAGCATGATTTATAAGTGGGCAGCTGGAATTCAAAAGTTAAAACTCGGTGACCCTTAACTAACGGCAGTAGATCTTAACTTTACAAAAGTTGGAGCCTCAAGGCCTCTCTACATCTAAGATTCCTTAGAATTAAGAATTGTCTTGTGAAATAAAGACACGTGTATTTCTGAGAACACTGAAATACTAATGTTGTCTGACTGTTAAAAAGGCTTGTTTTGCGGCGTGCATTTTTATTGCGCTAAATAATAAAATAACAATTGTATCTAACTTTGGTATTAAGGGTACCGTTTTATCTATGTTGTTCATATACGTTTTAATACTCAACATCCATTTTGTCTGCATTGTTACTTTTGTGTACATGCAAAACATACCCTAAGGCATTGTAAGGTTTAACCATTAACTTGTTGGTTACCTGTTAAAAATATCTATTGTCCCCCTTCTCTCACCACCCCCACTGTTTTACTAAGAACAACTCTCTTATGATGATAGGGGGTGGGTGATAGAGGTTCTTAACAGTCACAAGAAAAGTAAACAGACCCCCTTTCTGGAATTCAAGCATTCCACTTGGCTTTAGACATATTCTCAAACTATGTCACATCTGTCACCATACTTTTTTTTATTATTATTATAATCACAATTATGTTTAGGTCAACCATAGGTAACATTCTGAGAACACAGAAGTAGCATGGGGCTGCAGTTAATGACATCTGCGTGCATTTCTTACATGGATCTGCCACCCACACATTTCATCATCATTATCCTGATCATCATTATGTTTAATAAAGTTAATTGTAATTAAGATGATTTAAAAGGAAAAGACTGAGGTCAGTGGCACTGGGAGGCATACCCTGCAACATGATTTTCCATGCAACAACCACTGGTTTATGACGTATGCGCTATAGTATACTACGGTATTTGGGTCAGTGACAGATTCCTCCCAAATTATTTGAACAGGTTCAATACATAGATATATATATAATGTAGAATGTATAAGTACCACTTTAACAAGCATTGTAAGAGTGTTTTGAGGAGGGCTCTCCTAAATTTGTTGTTTTTTCCGTGCAAATTGTTACGCAATACACTACTGCCACTGTACAGCTCTGCTGAATACGAGGGTGCTATTTAGATTAATAGATGAGAATTCAAACTGCGCTAAATTATAATTTTCCTTTTGGAACCATGTGACGTTGCATAGGGCTACACATTCTGACAGAGGAAGGAATGGACTTGAGTCTCAAAGGGCAGTCCCTCCAACATGTGAAAACCTGGGAGGTATAGGAGTGTAAACCAAGGGACTGCATTGTTTATTTCTAATTGTTAGAAAGGCATACAAGCCCTGGGTATAGAACCAGGCAGTGCTCTTTTCATCAGTTCGTTTTGACCTCTTGATCCTTTAAGTGAGTGAAATTCTGTGAGGTTGGGGTTTGGTTTGATAAACTAAGGTCTTTTCATAGATAGAATAGCTGCTTATATAAGGTAATAACGGAAAATGACAGTTGTGGGTTTAGAAATATAACTCTGTTTGTTGAACCTGTGTTGCTAGGAATAGTACTGATACGCACATATACAATATGGTGTATTTACTGTGCATAGATGCTTCCATCGTGAGAGGTTATATCTGTTTTGATACATGCAAAAATTATGAATAAAACCAATTATTTTCTACCTGTCTTCTCTATGCTGTAAACCCAGACTTAAAGCCCTTTTTATGTCAATTACACCATTACATGAAACTTAATTTGCAGACTTTAATCAGTACCAACTTTAAACAGAATATATGTAATTATATCTTGATTAGATTTTAATAGATTTTTTTTTCTCATTTAACTGCGTATCCAGTTTTAAATTTAGAAGGATCTAAAAATCTAAAGCTAAGCCATCCGTGCGCATCCACATGGTATGGATTCCAAAGATCGACCTTTCTCTAGTGGCAAAAATGAGGCTCTCTACACAAGGTAAAGTCTCACGATGAGGGTTTATTCACGCTTTATGGCCACATATTATTTAATCCTACAGCATGTTACTGACTAGTGGCTTAGTACTACATGGCCAACAAGTATGACTAAATAAAGCATTGATAAGATTTACAGTGTTTAAAATATGTCTATGTACTGATCCCCAATGTATTTAGACCTTTGGAAATCCAGAAAGGCATATGTCTTATAACTTGTTCTTAAAGTGACATGAATGTTACCCTTCCATCGATAAAGTTGGGCACCCCCCATCACTATGTAAAACATTGAACGATTTGGCCGTAGATTAGAATCTAGTATAAGCAAACAGTGTCCCTCTGAGCAAACAGGCAAGCTGTGGGAGTTTCTGAGATGATTACATGGAGCTCTCCAATGTCAAACATTCTAACTGAGAAAACAGGATTTTCCAAGAAGCCTAGGGCTCTAGCACCGGTAACCACTCATCACCAGGTTCTAATGGAAATGTGTTTTGTAAACACGCAATAACACTGATGTTTAAGTGTCGATCTTACTTTCACTTTAACAGTAGTTTATAATTTTACTATAACCTAATATATTTGTAATGGATAGGATTCATTAAGGTTTAACAGCTAGGTCAATTTTGAAATTGCACTAAGGTAGATTTCCAATAATTTAGTGGCTGCAACTGTAATTGGGTTTAAAATCTGGGGGGCCCTGCATCTCTACAGGCTACATCTCTGTATTTCTATTGACTACACATGACAAAAACGCTTAATAAAAACAAATCGACCTAAGGTCTGGATTTACGTGAGTTAAATGCCAGATCATGCTTTTGTAAGCTTAACATGCAGCCTGCGTTTAAAATATTTAACATTAATTATGTTCCTGTATCCTTGCTTCCGGATAACTATCCTTGCATTCCTTATTGAAATTTAAATAAAATAATTTGTACCTAGATTAATGTGACATGCTTATTGAATTATCTTGGATATTTTCAATACATAAACAGAAGTGTCGTATCAATTTTACCTGTCATATATCATATCTGAGTATGCTTTGTTTATGGGAATAATGCGCTGTTCCCCAGTCTTGTTTGTGCACTCATTCATGCGCTGGGAAATAACTCATTCCCATTGTGTCAATTGTAGTTATGGATCTATTCTTGTTCTGTAACAATTTGAGGCACAGTATATAACACCACTGCATTCACAATCGGTGATGAAAGGGATAACCTGTGAAATAAACTCTCACCACCAGCAGAGTGTTGTGGTGCACAGATGAATTTGTCAATGCAATGGCTTTAAGTCCACACAACTGCGCAAAGGGTAACCGTGTGCTAATTCGAAGCCAAGTATTCTAGTTCAGTAAGCCAAATTGGATTGAAGAGAAAAAAAGGAAACGTTGACGTTGGCCAGGGAAAGATATTTTAGAGGGCCTGGGGTATCCAGGGGAAGATGGTACAATGAAATTGTGTCCTCTATTTGTACAGTGGTGTAATCCTATTATTGAGAAATATGTGACCAAGAACAGTTGAGCTATTGTAGCTGGCCAGAGGAAGAACCTTCAGAGAAGCAAATGAGACTTACATAAAGGAGAGATCCCAGCTAATAATATATTTGGAAAATTTCTGGTGAGCTCAGATTTTAGGAGACTGGGAAAAAACGGGTACATGATCACACATCACACATGATCACACAAGCCTGCTCCCCATATGCAGCATGGAATAATTTCTTATTTCAGATCTGTTTTGGCTACCAAAGCATACTTTGTAACACTGTTACTTGGTGATAAAGCTGGAATGAATTGTAGTTTCATATTCTGTTTTTATTTTGCGTTTTATTAATTGTTTAAAAAAAAAAAAATGCACATGGCTATAAAATGATTGCACAATAATGTCCAAGGTCATGAAATATGTACCTAAATCTATTGGGTAGTTGGGATTAGTTAGCACAGTGACGACATATTCCTTTAGCTAACCTTTCTTAGTCCCTCTCCAGCAATACTAGTGTGGCTGCTCCATCCCTCACCGCAGCACCTTTACCTGTTGTGTAATACACCCTAACTCCTTCTAGATTGTAAGCTCGTTTGAGCAGGGCCCTCCTCACAATTGTTATGTTACATACTACTTATGTCCTATCTACCCATTGTACAGCGCTACGGAATTTGATGGCGCTATATAAAACAATAAAAAACATTATCGGCTGCATATGAATTTAATAGGCTTTTATGAAAAGAAAACAAGTTTGTGTAGTTGGTATAAGGACCATATGAACATTAATATAAAGACATTCAATGTGTTACCCTGTAGCTCAGAAAGTATAAACCATCACTGGGGTAAAAAAAAAACCCAAATGAAAAGTCTACTAGGAAATCTGCTGTATAAAGTAAAAAAAAAATCTGATTACGTTTTATTTTCTGATGTAATGAGGATTTTTAATGTATTTGTTCCATCCTCAGCAGGGAAATGCATAAAATGTGAAATGCATCATAAAATAACCAGGGAAAATGAATAGCAAGGAGAAACATCCGTGGAAAGGTTTTTTAAACAAAACTCCCCTGCAGAAAATTGAATCAGGGCTGTCCATTAATCATATGGCATGCCAGGCCTTAGGCTTCATTCAATTGTTCTCCGTGAATTCAAGAAGCCAATTAGATGTGTGGGGCCTTCCCAAGGTCCTGAAAAGTCAAAGGGGAAAACTTCAGAAAATGCCACTATTACCACATGAAAGGGGAGAGAGTGGACAGCAGAAACATTTACTACAGTTAGAAAAGGGGGAGAAAAAACCTTGCTTATTCTACTTGTTGCATTGGCAACCAGCATGAAAATCCACAAGTGAAATGTCTCCTTTCAGATCAATGCACGGCGTTGATGGACAGGCAGATTTGCCACTTTCACACTTTTATCGTTATGTAGGATACAGTTTTATGAAGTCACTTTTTTCGGGCCTGACTCATTAGTGGATGTTAACCTCTCGCTATAGCTGTCCGTTCCCAGACTTGCGAGCTGGCTGTGGGTAGACTGCTTTTAATGTGGTTAATCAGGCCGTAGACGGACATTATTCTCTCGTGGTTTGATTGGCAGCTGTGTCGATATAGGAACGTTCCAAAGACACTAGTTTGATTCTACAAAAAAGTAGTATAATGCCTCAAAACGAAGTCTCCAGAATGGGTGAAATATTTGTTCTGTACTGATTCTACTCTAAATAAAAATCGTTAAACACTAATTACTCAAATATAATTCCTAACATTTCCTTAATAATCTATACCCCTGCCCCATGTAACTTGATAAAAGTATATCCTCAGGCATACACAAAGCTTGAATACATGATAAATTTACTGGATGCTCATGTAATTTAGCAGCAAACTTGTTTGATGTCACATACTCGTAGGTGTATTTATGATCTTAGCCATTTTTAGATCATTTTTTTCACCTGGTATCTACACTCCCAGCATGTTATAAATCATCATATAAATTCCATATCATACCATATAATTATCAGCTTGAAAACGGCTTTATTCCTTTCTAAATCCAGATTTACACTCTGTGCATCACCAGACCTGGTGGGTTTCAGTGCTCTTTATAATGTACTTAGGATACAATTTATCATCTTTGATTTTTATATCATTATGTATTTTGTAATCTCGCCATATCCACATCATGCTGTGTTGGATTGTGCACTAGTAAGGCATTCAGCAGCATTACATCAATTAAATTGTTTGTACCGTACATGATAATACTTTGCCGGTATATTCAGGATCCATTGGTGGTGACTGCTGTCTTACCACCTCTTATCAAATTATCAAATTAGTATTTCAACTAATCATTCACCCCCCCCCAAAAAGAAACTTACTTCTTCAGGACTTAACACCTACAGTTTATTGTATAAAGTTTGGGGTTACTTAGGGGCCTTGTTTTTTTGAAAGAAAAGCAAATCTTGACCATTAAAATAACATCGGATGGATCAGACATACAGTGTATGTTGGTAATGTTGTAAATGACTATTATCTAATTGGCTGAATTTTAATGGAATATCTTCATAGGTGTACAAAGGCCCTTTTATCAGCAACCATCACTCCTGTGTTCCAAAGGCTGATTGATCTTAGATACACTCAAAGTATCAGTTTCATCCTTAAGACATATGAGTGTGTATTTTTCTATGTGTGTATTAGTGATGGGAAGTTCGGATCATTAAAGTGAATCGGATCATTTCGATTCGTTCACTGAAATGATCCGATTCATGATCCGGATCTTCGGATCACTCAGTGTGTCTGCACGGAGTTACTGTTTTCCAGTAACTCCGTGCAGGCACACTAACGATTGGCCCCGCCCCTTTCATTATGAATCCTCCCCCCTGCCTCCAGTGATGTCAATGAAGGCAGAGAGTCGTTCAAAGATTCGGATCTTACAGGGATCCGAATCTTACAGTGATCCGGATCACTGTAAGATCCGGATCATTGTAAGATCCGGATCATTGTAAGATCCGGATCATTGTAAGATCCGGATCTTTGAACGACTCTCTGCCTTCATTGGCATTCTAATCATTCAGAGAATGTCACCATACTGTTATAAATAATACATTAATAATCACTGCCCCCAGGATTTACATTCCCCTTTACCTGCAACTGCACCTTAAGCTAACTTTATTAAATTAATTAAATTAACCCTCACCATTAAATTAACCCTAAACACCCCACCAACCATGACTGCCCTAAAATTAACCCTTAACACACCATCAACCATGACTGCCCCTAAAATTAACCCTTAACACCCCATTAAGCATAACTGTCCCCAAATTAACCCTAAACACCCCATTAAGCATAACTGCCCCCAAATTAACCCTAAACACCCATTAAGCATAACTGCCCCCAAATTAACCCTAAACACCCCATTAAGCATAACTGCCCCCAAATTAACACTAAAGACCCCATTAAGCATAACTGCCCCCAAATTAACACTAAAGACCCCATTAAGCATAACTGCCCCCAAATTAACCCTACACACCCCTTTAAGCATAACTGCCCCCAAATTAACCCTAAACACCTCATTAAGCATAACTGCCCCTAAATTAACACTAAAGACCCCATTAAGCATAACTGCCCCTAAATTATCCTTAAACACCCCATTAAGCATAACTGCCCCCAAATTAACACTAAAGACGCCATCAACCATACCAATTTATTAGGTAATTTATCTGGAGTACATGCAATTAATTTAGGGGCAGTTATGGTTAATGGAGTATTTAGGGTTAATTTCAGGGGCCGTTATGGTTAATGGGGTCTTTAGGGTTAATTTCAGGGGCCGTTATGGTTAATGGGATCTTTACGGTTAATTTCAGGGGCAGTTATGGTTGATGGGGTATAAGGGTTAATTTTATGCTGATGACTGAGGGTTAATTTAATTAATTTAATAAAGTTAACTGTAGGTGCAGTTATAGGTAAAGGGGGGCAAACTCAGGGGAATCTAAATCCTGGGGGCAGTGTGAACATTATTTATGTATTTATTTATAAAAGTATGGTATCAGTAATATTCTCTGAATGATTCGAATCTCTGTAAGATTCGGATCCTTGTAAGATCCGGATCCCTGTAAGATTCGAATCATTCGACTCTTCGGTTCATTCGACTCTTCGGTTCATTCGACTCTTCGGTTCATTCGACTCTTCGGATCATTCGACTCTTTGAACGACTCTCTGACTCTATGAGTCATCGTTCCTGTGTGAATTAATGAGCTGTAACCTGACCCCAGAGTGCTCTGCAGATGACTCACAGCTCTAGGATCAGGTTACAGCTGCATGATGATTCACAGACTGAACCGCTACAAACGAATCGTTCAGTCTAGTGAACCGACTCATCCGGATCACTTAAAAGAACCGGATCAAATGAACGATTCGTTCATGATCCGGACATCACTAGTGTGTATGTTGTTTGTGGGAAAAGAGGAAATGGGACTGCTATGGTTTAAGAAGACATATTAGAGATACTGTAATTTTGTTAATTATATGAGTTTTAATTTGCATTCGCTTATTTTAATTAATGCTTCTATCTCTTTGCTGTTGCAAACACCTATGTCGGTCTGATCTATTCAGACCTACTTAGCGATCACACGGTGACAAAAGTCTGCAGAGACTACCATGACGTCCAAGTCATTTTCTGCTACACAAAGGCATTTTAAGCAAAGGTCGCTGTGGTGAACTATCCTAAGCTCGAATTTAAATGTTTGATTCCTTACCGAGTATTTCATACTTATCCTGTCAGTTTAAGAACAATAAATGCGTTTCCGAGAGGAGTCCCCTCTAAACCATTCGGCACAAAGCCCTGTCTGTACAAGACTGGCATGACCAATCTACAGCTTTGTGTTGTCAAAAGCCCGTGAAACCTGAAGGGTTAATAGCACAGAGTACAATTTTGTTAATTCTTTAAATTCTTTTGTTTAAATTGAAAGAGATGACACAATCTAAAATATTTGAAAGAGAAATACAATACACATTTGTAATATTGGCTTCCTAGATTATTATTATTAATAGAACCACTGGAAACAATGTATGTGTATATGTGTATACACAACTGAATTAACACCTGTTTTTACTGAATAAAATGCATCCCGTTTTCTGCTACGCAAGTACAATGTAGAGCAGAGATCAATTATTCTCCCACGTTCTCAGAAGACGGTCACTTCATTAAAAATTCAGTGGCAGCTGCTGATTGTACCTGTGCAAGATGGTGTAATGGCAGCATCTGGCTCTCAATTGAGATCTCCGAGGCAAAATATATTCTGAAAGAAAGTCTTAGAAGATACGATTCATTGAAATACATGGGAACTAGTTCAGAACAAACTGGAGATTAACATAATGATGATGAGAATGAGCCCTGGTTTCTGTAGACCCTTAATATCGGCTAATTATCATGATGTCTGTCTTAGTGTGGTAATGACATCAAGAAGAGGGTTTTTTATTTAGGTGACTGCAGGAAATGAAAGCATTATCATACATTTTCATTGGCATGCTATAATTTCTGCAGTGAGGGAAACCCCCATCTATTAATATGCGGTTTTTTAAACCTAGTAAACAACATCCAGAGTGATACAGAATGGGGGGGGCTCCAGATCACTAGAGGATTTGCTTGGAAATGCTAATTCTGTTAACCCTTTTAGGAATAGCCCTCCTGAAAATGTGAAGATACATAATGAGTTATACACACTGTGTGTACTTTACATGACTATGTGTTAATCTGCAACTCCATGTATTGACTCATTTTGCTAAAAGGAACTAATTCCTGGACCTCTTTGGCCAAATAAGAGCATAATTAGCAGTTGGTAAAAAAATAATGCAATTACTCCTACGGCTGCTATACAGACAAATAAATAAGCAATGCCTTGTGTTTAAGTACAAATAAAAATGTTTACACTAAAACTTGCCAGGTAGGAAATTTGACTGAACTCGACAGAGCCAAGTATAACAATAAGTTAAGAAAAAATGTATTTACTTCACAGTGTGACAAAGAAGCCTTCTGGCCTAAAGTAGCTTTTCTCAAGAAATACTGCATAGTAAGGAAAAAAACTACACAGGATAAGCCAAGCTGCAAAAGTATAATACACATTATATGCCGGGCCAGCCCAAGACATTGGATGAAATGCTGCCCCCCGCCAAAACCACATGCAGTATGTTACATGATTAACGGAGGAGAGGCTGTCCCCGTGGCTCTTCTGCAGAAGTGAACCGAGAGGCCAGAAGAATTTCCACAGATAGATTTGTGGTGAAAAAAGTGCAGAAGGGCTTCTCTTTCTCCATTAATCTATCTTAAAAGAACATGCCTTGGCAAAGTGCCGCCTGAGTCCCATGGACCCACCAGGACCAATGTAAGGGCTGGCTCTGATTATATATTCTGTTATGTTGTAATTCATGTTGAGCTAATGGTTGCTATTGAATTGTAGGAGTGTTACAGAGCTTGTTTTGTGATTGGAATAAAAAGTGATAACACTACATAGGAAAGCATGGACTGTCCATTGGTCTTAAAGGTGGTTACTATGCACTTTAGATCTTTGTTCCAAGATTGCTTATTATTAATATATAGATAAAATTCAAAGGCTGGCAGATATTTATGCAAGTAGGTATATCGCCTGAAAAGAAGTTTTATCATACTGGTTCCAGTAATAAGATATCAGTGTCACGTTATATGTTTTTGGGTTAAGTTTTTCACAGAAATCAAAGTATGTGAAGGGAATGTACAAGAAACTGCATATTTGCTATATTTTACCCTTGAAGGAAAGGTTTGGTCTTCTTATCAATAAGGCATGCAGGAACTGGCTTGTTAAGGTCTGATTTCATATACAACACATACCACGTAAGGACCAGATACCCGGAGCAACATTTTTAGCAATATTAAAATACCATGGGGTTTGCTTTACAACGAAAATCAAGTTTGTCCAAGTATTTGTGGCATTCTCAAATAAGTATGCAAACGATTCCACATCTACACAGACTTATAACATTGCTTTTTTCATTAGCCAGATAGCAGAACTCTTCACAGCCAAATGCACCTTGATGTATCTTACTCATATTGACATATTGGAGTGAAAACTCAGAAGCAACTTGCGGATACTGGTAAATGAAGTGCTTGGCCATTTCTGGCCCAAAGGACACCTAGAAGAAATGACAAACGTCTGTTTTGCTCTCCTACTGCATGCATTTTCTTGTTTCTGTAGGAAAGAACATGGCAGTACCTGTTACCAGCCCAACACCCAAGGCATTCTTGCTTTCTTTTCAGTTTTGCCTGTATGGCAGGGCTGGCCCTATGCTTGGCAAATTCACAATTTGTCAAGCATTTTGGGTCTTGCAGGAGTTTTTTTGAGATGCTGCCAAGTGGGGGCAGGCTATGAAGTGGCTGTCTGTTCTTGATGAGCATCTCATACTCTTTTTGTCTTGCAAGATTCCTGATTAATCAAAATGGGAACATGGAACTAAAATTTAACTTGCTACATGTGCGTTAACATGAGTGCTTACTCCTAAAAAGGGTTTAGCTGACTCTGACCTCTGAGTAACAGTGCACACTCAGAGGCCACAGATCTTGGGATTCTAAAAATGTCTAAATACGTTTTTATCTTCCATCCTCCTTTCCCTGAGGACACGTTTGAAGAGGCACATTTATTTTCTTAGCATTCTTTAGCCGCTTTGGGGCTATTTTGTACCACACAGAGAGTCTATAATTTGACACCTTAGTCATAATCTTCACGTTGTATGTGTCATATTAAGAGCCAGGTTTAATTAGTCGCTAATTGTAAACATGATGCTACATGTCCAGTTGGATAAACCTGTACCATGAAAGGGGTTCATGCAAACATGGATGTTCACAAAGGCACAGATGTTTTCCCACCTTTGTGAAACCTGCCTGGTCTGAAATAAAAGGTCTGATAAGCAAAGTGATAGATGGGACTGAGAATGGTGCTAGGAGCCCCCTGACATCCTAACAAAAAAAAAAAAGTCAGCTTGGGAAGGAAAATTATTTTGTAGCCTGAGGGATAGATAACCTTGTGTGAGATAAACACTCCTAAGAGGTGGGAAAATGAATTGTTAGCAAAACTATAGATCAGAAGGAGCGTGTGTAAATAATAATAATAAAAAAAAAAATCCAAAAAGTACTTTCTTACACCAGTATAATGTTACTGTACATTTTCCATAAAATAGGCAAAATATTATTTAGGTGTTTATATATTATGATTAAATGTGTAATGTAAGCATAATCTGTGAAATCATTTAGCATTATCTATTTATTATTATATATATTCTAATATGCAATATATATTGAACGCCAGAGGATGTGAGAACCCTTTCCTTTTGCGTCTCTGTGGGTTAATCCATAGATTGGAGGAGATGGCTCCTTATTCTGCCTTTGACCTCTTTGTAAGTGGTGGCATCAAATTGATTTTGGGAGAAATTTTATCACTGGACTAGGAAAAGAAAATGAATTTCCTTGTATTTTGCGGTTTTTGTTTTGTGTTTTTTAATGTTGGAGGCATCTGCAGCGTATTATTACGTGGCCCAGATGTCCACACCCTTTGCTTGCTGTTAGAAAGTGAAATACATTGATTGGTATGTGCGTGTTCACTGTGTCAGGCACCAGAGGTGTTTGATCATTGATCCGCACTATGCTCGTATAAATGGTTAGAAATCAATCCGTAAAATCGTGAAACTCATGTATTAAAGAGAAAAGTATATGACAATATAATAATATACAATAAAATGGTGCAATACTCTGTATAAAAATATATGTATCATTTATAAAGTGGCCATAAATACCATTGATCTGACCCTTGAGAAAGCTGGGGGCTCTCGCTTTGCCGACAATGACGTGTATAGACGCTTTTTCATGATTGTGTACGTTGTGATTTTCATTAAAGTGCACATAAGCAGCCGGGTTGGAGCTTTGTGGTGTGCAGATCATAAATAATTATTTTCGCATATAAATGCTTAGATCAATTTATTTCAACCTTTCTGTTATTAGTTAGGCTGCTGATAAAAGCTCTTTGACTAGTGAATTTCTGTGAAAATGTGTAAACTGTTCTGAGGCCCTAATATATATATTGTATGTATATAATTATAATATAATTTTGCAACCCTGAAAAGATACGTATGTTATTGTGGTGAAAATTACTTATTTGTGGAATAAGTGGAAATCTGGTGAGAATACCGGACAGATGGCAACATTGGTAACTTTCTATGAAAACCAGCCAGCAATGGAAAAATGGTAAATTGCACATTTGTCATTTTAAATGTAATCTTTTGGTTTTCTCTGTAATTGAATGTGTCAGCTATTGCCATGCTACAGCTGTGTATCTCTGGCTGTGTTATCATTTACATTTCGGGGACAGCTCTCCCCCATCCCATGTTTCCATTTTTCCCACCCTTCCCCCCATGTAGATTCCCCTTCACATCAATTGCTTCAAGCACACTTTGGTCAACCCCAGATTTTATGGCAAAGGTCTTGACCCAAATGTCACTTTGGTCTACATTGCTTAGCCCCATGGCTGAATAATGATGTGGGTTTCATTGTGTTTAGGGGATGGTCTTAAGGGCAGTGCACTCACCCTAGAAATCAGGACCAATGAAGCTCTCCAGCCGGACTCTCGCTGAACAATAGGGCAGTAGGTTGTACAAAACCCGGATCACAAAAGAACTCGTAAAAAATGTACATTTGGCCACACCATACGTTGAACCTTTACACCTCAGTTCAGCCTTTCAACTATTCTTTCCTAGATGATTATTCACATAGAAATGATACCTCTATTTATTTTCCATTGAGAAATGTAAAATCTGTAAATACAGCAATTTTACATGAAATAAACACAAATTCACTTGCTGGTAAATAATATCATAATAAAATTATTATAATTAAGCGCCAATATATACCACAACTCAGTATGGTGGTAGAGTAAAATGGATCGCATAAAGTCCTATTGATTGCATTGTATATTGTTGCCTTCAAAGCGTTTCCTTGAGAAGCATTTTGATGCGGTCAATATTTTGATCAGTGACTTAATCTGAGGGACAAACGCAAGAATACTGTGCATCTTCTCTGAATACTCACAGCATATCAGGAAGAAGTTCAGTGACCCTATTCTCTTCGTTTTAACAGGTCTAAAGAACACTTCATAACATGACCAATACTTTTTAAGCCGCAGGCTGAATATTAGCCTTATTGAACACGCGGAGGTGTAATATCACAAATTCATCCCTTGCTTAGCTTGCACAAGGATGAATATGGCTCGGAGGATACTTAATTCGCACCATCATCTATTTACTTTTAGTTTAGTAAGATGACCAGATGAAGGCATCCGTGCAGACAAATCTTTATCGATATGCAACATTATGAGAAAAAATAGGCTGAGCTGGATCCTTGTTCAGATGTAGCCTACAAATTCTCCCTTGATGTGATGAAAAGCTATGAATTATAGAAGAGTTTCATAATTATTTATGAATCTGTGTCAGTTTGTCCCTAGGCATTGTATTTTTACAGAGAAATATAAAGTGTTTATTTCCATCAATGCTTATGGTACAGATTTATTTATAAAGAGCCAGCTGATTCTGTAGTGCTATTTCAGTATGGGAGAATACAACATGTTAATATACAATATACAAACATTAAACATTTACAGTATACAAATTTTAACACCACAAACATACGAAAGGCACACTGGTATACAAGGCTCTTTGCCCTGCCTTTGCAAGCTTACAGTCTGTTAAGTTGAATGGTTATAAAATAGGGAGCGCGTATGTTTTGGTAGTCTGTGTAGTATCAATAAATTACCATCCTTCTGAAGAACTTATAGAAATATTTAGCATCTTTAACTCCAACCACCTGGCCTTTAACCAAGATGAAAACTGGAAATGATCAAGAACTGCCTATTGAAACACTTTTTGGTTTTTATATATTATGCAAGGCTCTAGAAGAAGGCGAGTCGTGGTCATCGTAGTTCTGTACAGCCACCAAATACAACAATGGCACAACAAAGTTTTGTAGGGAAGTTTTTGCCATTAGGCAGCATAAGAGTAGGACTGGGAGACACTATCCCATTCTATAGATCTGCCTGTACACCTAAAAGCTAAAATATTTGAACAGTACAGGGAATGGGAGGTAAATGAGCCGTTTATAGCGAGGAAATCCTGCTTTAGGAGAAAGGCCCACCCTGACTGCTGGCGAAACACTGCCACCCAGCTGTAGGCAGAATACTGAGCAGTTTATGAATCCCACAAGCCAGTACACATATTTCAGGGTACCACTGAAACACCTTAAATAATAGTTTTTAATAGAGTTCATAATCCCGTCTTATAATTTTAACACCTGCTGCTTAAAGTTGTCCACTCGCTGTACTTGTGCAGTGACACAGGAGCACCGCATAGTCTATATACCCCAAAGAAAGAATCTGCGCAGGGAATAATATGGTTGCTTCTGTTATGGCTTCAATAAGCTTGTAGCGTCAATGTAAATGTGTTTTATTTAGTTAACCCCTGTGCATAATATTACAGTGTATTAAACAAGATTCCAAGTAGAGCAAAAGAAAACATATTGAGCTATGTTGAATAATATAGTTTGCAATATGTGTCATTTTAGCTGTCATTTTCTATTCCAGTTGGAGGGAGTCTGCCCCATGGGAATGTTTCAAGAACATGTGGCATTTAGAATTCTCTATAGTAACCTTTGGCTGTCATTCTTAATTTGACACTAGCTGCTTTTTAAGAGTGAAGTCCAGAAAAGTGAGCAGTGAAGCATTTACAGCTTTCCAGCGATGATAAATACGCTGGAGGATTCAGTGATAGACCTAGACCTTTCACACAAACCGCTGGTAATGATGATCTATTCAGCCAGCCAACTATAATTAAGGGTTGCTTTTACCTAACTGCATGGTTCATATAAATTGCTCTTATAAATAAAAAAAAATCAAACACGGTGTGGATAAAAACATAATTAAAGAAAAGGCTTTGTGGTTGTTGAAACAAGCTTATTTAGTTTTGAATTCCCTTAAGAACTGCTTCAATTAACCAAACAGTGTAGATGTACAAGAACCATTTAGCCCAGGCATATCGATCAAAGACTGGTTCTTCTGAAGGACCTTCTTAAAAAGGAACCACGTCTTACACACGCATGGATTTTATATGCTGCTGCCAGGCAGTAGCTAGCTGTTATATATTCAGAGAGTGGAGTCAAATAACTAAGCAGGGATTTCATTGGAATCCCCATTATTTTTTTTTCCTTTCTCTGAATCTTACACTTGACCTGGGATAACCAGCAACAGGTGATACGTGTAAAACCATATTATGGGAAAATGGTCCAAGTCTTGACTCCTACATCCTTTTTTAATAGTAAGTGCTGGATGGAGATATTTGTTGGCGTGTCATTCAGATATTTAGTTGGTAAGGTGACATACACAGCTGAAATCTGTTATCAAATTCTAATTTGTAAAGCTAGAATTGAGAATTGGTAGGACCTCTTATTTATGTCCTAAATATAACAAAACCCTTTTAAGAATAGCCTTACATTGGTGTGTATGTATTGTTGGTTTGTCTATACTGGGTATTCTGCATGTGCAATATCCTCTTTGAATTAAAAGAATAGCCTTACTTGAGCATTGTTTGCCAGTAATCAATACATTTCACTGAAACACTGCTGGCTAATAAAGCACATATACAAACCTAGCTTGTTAGGTGACCCTAAACAACTGGAAACCGCATGATAAAAAATCATCCTTAATGGTCACTGTGGAATATCCGTAGCATTGCTTTCAGTATATCGAATATCCGGAAGCCAGAAAATGCTTTCCGTGCATCTAATAAATAAAAACATTTACATCTCTGCTATAGATTTTTGTGGTTTCATTTTTGATTAATGAGCAGCTACTATTAAGGGAACAAAAACTGTCTCTAAGTAATAGATTAGTCTTCATTTGGGGGCCATAGAAATGTTGTTCATGGCTACTCCCTAATCAGCAAAAGTGTAAAACATTTTCAAGGCCCCTCGACAGCATCATAAATCACATTTGTTACCTTCGTTCAACCCTTCAAGCATATTATTTACTGCAGTTATCTGATCAAAATTATAAAGGAATTTAATGTTTGTCTTCCAACTCTTATTTTACAAGCAGAATTCATAAAATGACTTCAAGTGTATTAGGAACAGCATTGCCATCTGACCCGTTTCGTATATGCTATTTAACTATAGGCAGCTTTCATTTAATCCTTGCATGATTATTACATTAAACAAAATATTATATTGTAATATTGTTCTATATTGTAGTATAGTATTGTTTTATTATGTGGGGAAGTATACTTCCCTTATAGACTTCTCTGGAATTAAGGGTTGTATTGTAATAATTAATGTAATTTTCCTCTCGATGACTTGTAGACCCAAGAAGAAAATACCATGTGAGATTACTAGCCTACAACAATTTGGATGAAGGCTATCAAGCAGACCAAACAGTCAGCACCCCTGTATGTGTTGGTAAGTAATTTTATGAAATTTCATTAGAAGTCATTGTAATCTGGGGTTGGAAATTGTTGGGTAAAGGGAACATGCTTGCAATAGACACAACGTGGATGGAAAACAAATGAACATCCAGTAGTAATCACAGTCAGTCATCCTAGAGATGCTTGTAATACACTGCGTTTTTTTCCCTTAATCTCGCCAATCACACTCATACACTATAAACGACTGATGATGTACCAGTCAACTTTTGTCAAAATTATTATTTTATTTATATAGCCCCAACAATTTACGCAGCAATACATATATTGAAGGGGTATGACAAGACTAGAATTGACAGACCAAGACTAACCGATGCATTAGGTAGAGAAGCTTACAATCTGGAGAATGAATATTAAAAATAAAAATACATTTTGTTTCTTTCCTACTAGCCGTTCCAGACCACATGATTCCACCACCTTCACCACCCCATCATCTCTATGCCAAGGCCAACAGTTCATCTTCCATATACCTGCACTGGGGACGTCCAGCTTTCTCCACCAGCCAGATCATTAACTACACTGTCCGCTGCAATCCCGTGGGCCTGCAGAATGCTTCCTTAGTGCTTTACCTACAAACGTACGTATAATTCCATATTGTCCCATAGTATGTGTCGGCTGATGATGATATTGAAGATACATGGGCCTGGAGCTTCAGTCTCTGTGTTAATCTGGCCCTAAATAATTAATGGAAGTAAGTTCAATGTAAACATCAAGACCTACATCTGTATTAGTGAGATTCAAGAAAACTGTACAGCTGTGCTTGCTGGTTACACTGCCCTGGATGTGTGCTTGAGGATATTGGGCTTGCTTAATCACAATAGCAGAAACATTGATTTTCCATAACATGTTCCTTTTTAAAGGTCAGGCTTCGTATTGTGCTTCCTTGCAGGTTAGAACCTCATGTTTTAGTTCAGGATCTTGAACCAAATACCAAGTATGAATTTGCTGTGAGGCTGCACGTGGACCAGCTGTCGAGTCCCTGGAGCCCTGTGGTTTACCACTCCACCCTCCCGGAAGGTGAGCATTATCGAAGCCATTGACTTTTAGAGCCCACTGAATGCTAATAGTCCCAACGGGCCCACAAAACATTCTCTACACAAGCAGCTGAATGAAGCAAGAGCGGGGACTGTGTGCATGTTCAGATCACTTATGTTAGATTGTGAGTAAGTAAGATTGTAAGGTGCTCTATTTTGTAGTCCACTGGCACTTAATACTGTAGGTTAAGCAATTATTTCATGCTGCGTCAGGTAGGCAGACAAGTTAATAAGCTAATAAAAGCCATCAAAGACTCTTATTTGAATGTGCCCTCTGCAAGTGGCTTAAACACAGGGCATCTCGTAATTATGTGATTTAGAGATTTACAAGGAGAGAATTCCCACAATCTTGTTCTAATTATAGTATAACTGTTCTATTGCTTTTGATGATGCAGCACCAACCAGACCCCCAGTGGGAGTCAAGGTGACTTTGATTGAGGAGAATACAGCTTTGGTCTCTTGGAAGCCCCCTGAAGATATGGATTCTGCCGTGACACGTTACACTATCCTGTATGCATCCAGAAAAGCCTGGCTTGGTGGAGAATGGCAGATAATGCATGTAGAAGGTACATTGTCATGTGTTCCTAACGTGTGTTTGTGTGAATATGTTGGGCTCCTTTTTTTCTATGTTGATTTATTTGTCCTAGATAGTATGCATGGTGCATATATATCTATCTTAGCCTTCAATATTTTGATATAAAGTTAACGCATAGCACTTGTTAATTTCAGACAGACTCTTTAATAAATAACAGGTTTTTCTGTGTGCATCTTCTGTGTAATGTGCATGGATATAAATCGTTATACAACCCTACTGCTTTGGGTAAAAAAGAGCACACATTAACAAAATAAGTCCAGCTTCTCTGAAAAATGACATCAGACACTTTTTAAATTGTTTTCATTTCCTTCTATTTTAGCTCAGCCCTAAATATATAGCAATATGAAAAATCAATATGTTAAACTTAGCATAATGTTTGCCATATAAGAGAAGACTTACAGGTTTTGGAGACATCTACAATTAATGTAATGTGTGGGTTAAGGAATACGATGTTGGTCTTCTTCTCGTTACTGCTATTAATCCTGGACTTCCAAAAGAAGCCCATCCCTTGTCATAGACTCTAGAGCCCAATTAATAATTATTTATTATTGTGTTACTTCTCTGTTCTTTGATCTCCTATCACTTTCCTTAAAATGATTACTGTGGATTCTAATTAACATGTGGTTGTATTAATGAATTTATGGGCTCTTGCTAATTAAAAAGCTCTGGAGCCTTCATCATGCATGCATGTATGTGTGGGTCTGTCTCAATTTAAAAGTCAAAGTTTATGCATGCTTAGACTTAGATCCTGCTTCATTGGAAGTCAATCAGACTTGCAGTCTACCTGCCTGCTTTTTGTTCAGTGTTTTATAGCCTGAAAGTCTGTGAAGTATCCAGGACTATGACAGCTTTATAACATAAGGCCACATTCTAGTAAAGCTTGTGTCAAAAGGGACAAGGCACAGCTGCTGGTAAAAGGCTTTTTACTTGGCAAACACATCATAAGATGAATATTAGTTCCTTCCCATTTGGTTATCATTAGTTGCAGTATTTCTTTTTGTCATAGTATTTTTTCTTTGATGCACACTGTTTCCGTGGTGATTAGATCTCTTTAGTTGAGTCCCTAAATCTTGTAGCTGCAATAAGAACATGTCCAACCTTTGGAGCAATGTAGTAGAAGTAGGGTTAACTTACATTTAGAACGACTTTAAGTAGTGGGTATTGACTCCTTCCATTAAATTACAGCCAAGCTAATTTATTTGTAGCATGGTGATCAGTAGGAAGTGTTTCCTACTTTTTTTCTTTATTATGTTATTGGTATACATGAAATACACCGGCTATTGTAAACGGAGGTTCTCATGTTGCACAAGTACATGCTAGCCTGTTAGCTACTACTATCATGGTCATGTAATTTTTCCTATTAATGGATAACTAACATTTGCCCCCACCAGCAAACCTCTCTCCTGACCCAACAAGGGAAGTATTTATTATGCTTTGAGTAGCTGTGAGGTTGATATGAACTCATCAGTTAAAATTGGGTTGTATGACCGTTTTCAGTTAGCCTGACAGGTCTGTCATCTCAGTAAAAGCATGTAATGCAAAATATGCTTAATTTTGCTTAATGATTTTATCACTGTGTTTGCCGGGAAGGCTGAATTAACTAGCAATGCTTGCATTACAGGAGCAATAACCATGGCTTTGCTTGAGAATCTTCTGCCTGGAAATATTTACCTTTTTAAGATATCGGCTGCCAACGAAGTTGGAGAGGGGCCTTTCTCTAATGCTGTGGAACTGATGATGCGGCCCAAGGAGACCCTGCAGAAGAGCCTAAAGGCGAATTTGTTAGATTCTACAAAAAGCGATGGTCAGTGTGGAAGTTTCTAACCTACATTGGCAATATATACCACACACACACACACACACACACACACACACACACACACACACACACACACACACACACACACACACACACACACACACACACACACACACACACTGTATACTTTATTTGTCAACAGGGTATATTTTTTATCTTATTTTAAAGGCGAATGTGTCTGCAGTAGACAAATAAATATGCTTCGAGTTCGTAACCTATTTTTAAAATGTTCCTAAAATAAGCACATGCTGGCAGTTTTCTAATAATTTATTGTGGAAATTGTGAAGTATTTTCAGATTTTATTATATTTTCACTATTCACTCATTCATTGCCGCAGAAGTGATTAAAGTGTTTTGACACAAAGCTCTATATCTCACAAAGGCTTAAATGAGTTAGTTATTGGTAAACTCTTGTTTTAACCTTGAAAAATAAACATTTGGGGGTTTAGTTTACTTCTACTATTCCAGATAGACAAAATCAAAAATGGCATCTCTAAACTAATCACATCCATTAATTAAGCTATAATCGCATAAAAACATAGGACCTATTAACAGGCCTTTTTGAGATCGTCAGCACCTGTTTTTGTGGAGCAAGGTAATCGTGGTCTTTTAAAAGGGCAATAAATGGACATCCAGCAGTAATGGGAATGGTGTTTATAATGCTGCCTAGTTATATTACTGTAGTCACAAAAAAGGCAGTTTATGTGGATCGGCACCTTTAATACACCTTATTAGTACAAATGTTTGCTTCTTTGATTTTTAAGATATGTATTTGCAGTTACAGTAATGATCATCTAGCGGAATTAAATGTTCTGTGTTTTTATGTTGTTAATATACAGATTATTCAGATTATTACCACTTGGACCAGAAATCCATGACAGGCATTGTTGTTGGTGTGTGCATTGCGCTGACCTGCATTCTCATTTGCATTTTGATATTGATTTACCGAGGCAAAGCTAGGTGAGTATTTGGCTACAAAGTATTTTAGTCTGCAGATAGAGATTTCCTCCAAAACCAAATTCCTTCCTACCATTGATTCAGATTATTATATTAATATATCTCTCTGCTTTAAAAATATTTCCTTAAATGCAATGTAACCTGCCATGCAACAACATTTTTATGCAACTGCTACTTCTATTTGATTTAATAAAGTGTTTACTTTCCACCCTTCAAAGACCCTTTTTGTGCTGTGAAAGGACGAACATCTGTTTTGTTGTATATTTTTTTTTTTTGACAAATCACTATTCTTTTGCTTGCAATGTACAGGAAAGCATCGATTGCAAAGATTGCCCAGCAAGGAACCGAGCTACTCCCTCATGCGGCGGTGTTAATGGCAGATGAGAGTCAAGAGAGGAAGACCACGAACCAGTCAGAGGAAAACACCAATGCATCAATGTCGACCATGGAATCAAACCACTTCATAGATGCTAAGGTTGAGATTTTCATGGCCCTTGCTCGTTTTCAGTAATGCATGGGGGATGACTATGAATTAGTCAATGACGTTTCAGTATCAACAAATATTTAATAAGCATATGAGGTCATCCAGCAATAAGAAAATCTGATCTTGTCATTTAAATTGTGGTCCTTGATATCTTTTTTACTAAAACTCTTATAATCCAAGAGAATGTGGGAGTAGTACAGTACAAAGTTTTCATTAAATAACTTTGTAACATGAGTTTCTTTTTTTGATTAAAAAAAACATTAAAATACAATATTATATATTTATGGGTACCTGTTGCTTCTACTCCAGTGATTTTCTGAAGCATTTTTTTGTTTTATCAAAATAACATAAAAATAATATTTGTACTCAATTGTTTATTTTAGGGCGGCACTGATCTCATCATAAACGGTCATGGACCAGTGGTGAAGAACAATTCAAGGAAAAAGTGGATGTTTTTTCTGGGCAGGAAGAAAGACCATGAACAGGTAACTCTACTAGTCTATACCCAACATGAGCGGCCTATTTAACTACTTGGTAGATCATGGTCTTGTGTTTTCTCTGCAGCCTAAAAGAAGAATTGTGAAAGCCTCCTCTCTATATCACCCTGGTACCACTATTGTAATATGCGAAGACATTTATCCTGCATCTCCAGGTTGTCCTGGCACATTTCAAATGAGGAGGAGCATTGCAGCCGATACAGAACATTCTGGTAACAGTGAGGAAAGTCATGAAACCAGTGATTCAGGGCGTTTTTCTCATGGGTCCAACGATGACATTCACCCATACTCGGTTATAAGTACCACACCACCTTTACCCGATTCATTCACTAGCCACCACTCTGGGACTAACTCTGCTTTAAGCAATCAGTGATAACCATCCAGCGTTTGTAAGCTGTGGAAACCTCTTCTACCTCAGCTAATCAGATGCTTTTCCACCTAACCATTTCAAGGAACCATTCCATTTTTTGCCAGATATACCAGGCGTTGAGATCTGTTCGAAGGACAATGAGCGGAGCCAAAAAACAAATGATTGTGGAGTCTGGTTTCTCCTACCGATTTATCTCACTTTGTCAGCTGAATGTACTCTTAAGTAAATCCATTCGCCTTGATGGTTGGCGTGCTCGAGAGCGAGTGGATTAGAAACTCTACTGTTTTACGCCATTTGTCTTTGTTTCAAATTGACATCCACCAGTCCCCTTGATAAATGTCTACCTCGGCTGGTCAGATGATGAACTCAGTTTTGCTGCTTTACCTGTATTTCTGTTTGTTTGTCTCCTTTCCCTCCACCAGAAATACTTCCTATATGTTTTTTTTTTACTTTGTTTTATATGCTATATGTATTATGAATGTTTTACCAAAGGAGTTGTAAAGGCAAGATGACCAGTTTTCTCAAGCCCTGTTTCCTTAAAAAACAAAAAACTAAAAAAAAAACACACAAACAATGCAGCTGGCATAAAGCGAGCAACATAATATTAATGCATACGTAGGCATGTGTTACAAAACACTATATCATTTCACAGTTATAAACTACCTGAGCATTAAGATATATTACTTGTGATACACAAAATACTGTTAGTGTATATACTCTGCTTTTAATTTCCATTTAAAAACATCAGTTACCATTGGATATAGATGGTGTGAAGCTGTTAAATGAACCAATTTTCCTATGAATAGATATCTAATCAATCTGTGCTCATAAGTAGTCATCATCGTGCATACCATATCGGAGCAATATACGGTTTGCTTCAGCCTAAGTGCAGCATGAACACTTAGTTATTAATTACTGCGGGCTAAATGCTTATATTGTAATGACCGTGCCTTCTTCAATCTCGGTAACACGGAACTGCCTTATTTCATAGTGTTTGTGGTGTTACTCAGGAGTACAAGAAAATGCCTTAAAACTCTAGGGAAATGGAACATACTCATATCTATATATATGTTGTATTCAAGGGTTGTCTGGTCTTAAATGAAAATAACCCCTCTTTAGTGACAATGTCTGGTAGTTTAACCCCTTAATGACAAAGCCCGTACATGTACGGGCTGAAAATGCATTGTTTTCAATGGGTTTAGGGACCGCCCATTGTCCTTAAGGGGTAGGCTGGTTTTTATTTTTATTTTGAGTGACTGTGCCAGCCCATCAAGCCTGGTTTGAAATAGTGTGGTGCCCACGTTAGGAGAAAGTACTGAAGAGATTAAGGTCCTTATCCCAGATAGATTCTCTTTAGCTTTAATTCATTCATCGGAATTTTTAAAAAACATGGTATTTCTGTATTAATGAGATTAATGAATTTTTGTATTAATGAGAATGGCATTTTTTGTCAAATACACCTCAGGGGCAATGAATGGAGAGTGAACATCACACTAAGAGCCAAGTGTTAATCCCATCAGCAGAATTGTTTAACCAAACCGTAGTCTCATTATGGGACAGAGCTTCGGGAAAACTGTTTACTGTAATGTTGCCTTTACAATTCCTGATTTATACTACCTCTTTATGATATTATGTATGTCTTTTATTTCCTGGACTCAGGGAACAGTGCTTAATATTGTATGTAACCCATAAAACAATGGGCCGTATTCAACAGGGTATCATGTACGGTTTTGGTTTTGAAAGCTTAAAACGATACAGTATTGTAGGTCAGCTAATTACCCATATTCTTATATCACCAATGCAGTCTTTAAAATCGAATTTACGTCGTACCAAAGATTGTTCTTTACAATTGTAAGGAATATACTATTTTTTGTAAAAAAAAGATGTAAAAATTGACGTATAAACGTTTTTGTTTTGCATATTAGATAACCAAACATAATTGGTTGTAATCGTGCAGTAAGTTTGCATTTTAAACTACCTTTTTGATCTAATTAGTCTTGTTTCAAAAACTTCCAAGTGACAATTGTAGTGTAAAGTTTGTAGCTCTTAAAAACAGTATTAGATTATGTATTTTTGAACAAATTGCTCTATATGTTGAGGGAGGAAGAAAATAACCAAAGATTTATTTTTAGGTCTTGTCTATAAAAATACTTAGTTTACGGAAAGTGACCCTTAGTGGGTGGGATTGCCATCGCTTTAGATTAGGTTTCTTTTTCCATTTTTATGACATATACGTAATGGTCATCATTTGATGACCAAGATTTTCTTTGTAAGTAATTAAAATGCCAGAGCATCCATACTTTAACCGCCTATCGTGCTAGCCTTTCCTGTAGTCATGTTAATTGGATTCCAAGTCATGTGCAGTACAACTTGTATCAAATGCTCACAAAGGCAGGAACAACATCATTGATGATGCATTCCTGTTGTTAGCAGTTGTATTGTCCACTATTTAGAAACATAGCATGTTGGATGATCTGTATCATGTAACATTGTGGTGAGAGTTAAAAATGATACATTTACTGAGCATTATAAAGGGACTCTTGGCCCTTCCGGCAGCAGAAATGACTCAGGTTACCCCCTCCACCCAATGCCTCATATTACATGGTTACAAGAAACACTAAGGAGAAGTCATTTTTATATCTTGTTGTGGAAGGTGCTATACCTCCAAATAATATTTACAGTAGCTATGAACCTTTTGCCAAAGTGTCCTCTGTTACTGATGAGTCTTGTTTTCTACTGCCTACGAACTCCTGGAGGTCTTGTCACCAACTTCTTTTTACAGCGTACTATAATTGCTTTTCTCACATTGCTTTGTGTGCTCCGCATGCTGTGAATCCACTTAAGTGACTCTTACACTTTGTATTAGCTAACAGTGAATACCAAAGATATTTAAGGTTGCCCTGGCATATTAGAATTGTAAAGTTTAATATACTTTATTATTTGTTTCTCAGATATTTGGGCTAAATGTAATACTTCTTTTCAGAGAATGCTCTGGAACTAATTTAGCACCTGCCTAAACAAATATCTCATCTGGTTGTACAGGGGTTGGATAATTATAGCTCTATATATATATATATACCGTATATAGAAATATATATACCGTGTATGTGTGTGTGTATATATATGTGTATGTATGTATGTGTATATATATATATATATATATATATATATATATATATATATATATATATATATATATATATATATATATATATAGGACAAAACTGTGTCATTCACAAATGTATACATAAAAGTTTGTGTATTCGATTACTGTAGGATATTTAAAATTTTACTATGGGTTCTCAATAGGCTGGGGAAAGTTTTAATTGTACCCTTTCACTTCAAGCAGGAACTTTTCCTGTCCTTTAAAGAACACTGAAAGTGAAATTGTAGCCACATGTTAGTAGCGTATGCAAATTCAGAGATATTACATGTTGTCAAGATATAGTATTTCTGTAGTACAGCATGCTCATATAGTAAAACCTTGTTTGCTAGCTATAATTTCCCTTTAAGGACAGAGCTCTGGCCCCGTAGCCAAAGCGTTCTAGTCCACACGATTTTTCTGTCTTCATTCGAGCCACGCTTTGGCCAGGGCAAGTCATCTGCTCTGAATGTAGTGAACCAGTAAACCCCCACTAAAACACAAACCCCATGAAAGCCACATCACGTTTGCGTCCCCTTTCAGCTCTTGAGAAGTGGCCATTAAAAATTGTTATAAAGCTGTTTGGTATTCTTTGTTTTTTGAAGAATGTGTAAATGCTTGATATATGTAAATATATAGTTAATGCGCACCGTTATTTCTACTACTGCTTTACTTTCCTGAGACGTTTCCCCTTCAATCATTTCTTCTTGCCAGAAAAAGATCTTTATATAGCACTATCACCCTTTTTTTAACTGAATTTTTGCTGTCCCTATTTTAGCTACGGACTATTTTCTTAAACTATTGTAGTAGCCGCTACACTAATAAAAATAAGTACCTGGCATAAACTGTCAAGCACAGAAAGGTTAATATTCACATTATTAAATAAACCTTAAGTGTCTTTATTACTACAGAATACCCTGAAATCAATGGTTACAGACAGTCTTTAGGCAAAGCTGACACCTTATTTTGTGCCAACATAGGGAAAAGAGTAGTCACATAAGCTTTTTGGGCCACAGAGGTTTCCTTAGATTGAATCAACGATTGCATCTGAAGAACAGACATCTGAGGTCCTGAAAACGTATTATGTATCAGATGTAATTCCCCCTTTAAAATATATATTTATGTTCTTGAAGATCTTTTACATTTTTAAACATTCCAAGGAGGAATCCGGTGATCCTACCACTCTAGGGCATTTTAACTAGCACTGAAATTCATTATTTTTCTGTCTGTTATTACAGGGGATTCTATATGTAGCTGCCTTTTAAATTAAAGTAGAGATCACCATTTCTTCAATCCATTCTTTGATGTATTTTACATTTAGAAGTATTCAGAAGTTGAACCAATTACTTACACAACCTGAATAAGACCTTGCTTTTGATCAATCATACTTACTGTCAGAGCATCTTACAATATTGATTAAGCAGCAATTAGTGTAAAGTGAGTTATAAGAATCAAAACATGTATTTCGCAATATATTTTTATAGCTGGATAAATAATATGATAGATTTCTTTTCTCAAGCATTGTATCCAAAATATGTAGCTTACCTATGGCGTTTCATTACTATTGTATATCAGAGTAAAAATGGCTATAGGGTTAAGACCGATAACATGAATAACGCAAATAATTGCAGTGCAGTTATGTCTAAAATTGTATACTTCACTCTTGTTAAACAGCCATCTGTCTCTTTATATTTCATACTTGTTGAAAAGTTAAGTGTCATCAATCATGTGTAGCAGTCATTTAATTATTTTCAGTTAAAAGGCCCTTGTGGGATCAATGTTACGGTACTTAAATTGATTCCCCATACCACTTTGAGTACAGAAAAGTGTTTTCTCAGAACTGGTTTCGAGATAACCACAACATTAAAACAAATACTCATTTCGGTTAAACAGATAATTGTACAGATATTTTAATACGTACTGAACCGGAAACATTTCCATTGAACCGGACATTTTTTAGACTGTTGCTAGTAAAGGACAGAGTAAAGGCAGTGAGGTGTTTACCAGTGGCCCCCTCTGGGCCCTATCTCCTCACTGCGGGAAGCGTCTTGTAATGCTCACTATGGTGTAAATGGGACAGGTGGGAGATAGAGGATCTCCTTCTGACTGGCCCATTGAGCATCAGCGTAGTGTAGGGCGACCTTGTACTGGATTTGCAGCTGGGGGGCTACCACCCTCTAGACCCACCACCCAAGGGCTAGTTGGCCTAGGCCAGAATACATCACTCGGCGATGATGCAAATAATGAACCCCACTAGACAAGTGCTTGGCACAATTGGTAGCTAGACCAAAGTTTGGACAGAAAACTATTGGAATAGCTGCTTCCGCCTGTTCAAGTTGTAAAAGGCAGTAATAGTCCTTAACATGTCTTGGTCTAATTGATGCTACATGATTAGCTCTTTTAATGTTTGGTATCAACTGAGATGATTAAATACAGAATAATCAATATAATAAGGGCCTCTATATTTACTTTTGAGATATCCCAGGGTCCATGTCATAACACTATCACAGTTCCCTAGCAAATGATGTGGCATTGTGTATCTGCATCTTTAGTTTATTTTACATCATATGTTTCAACTTTCTTTGGATAGCAAATGTGTTATGTTGGCAGAAAATAGTTGCCCTAAAAGACTTTATATTCTAGTCTTTAGAAGCTATAAAAGAATCTTTAGTTTCTGCTTCACTACAATCTCTTTAACACCAACCCCTGGAAGTTGACCTGGATGAGAGTTGTAATGTAGCAGGAGCTGAAGACCACCTCTGTTTAATGTTATTTAATGTTCTTTAATTTCTTATTCTTTCTTTTCTTGTAAAGGGGGTTATGGGAATGTTGGCTTTGGATGACACAGCTGATTAATTTTGTACCATACTCAGGGGATCAGCTTTGTCACTCCACTGTTTTTTCACCTGCCTGCCTTGAATTTTGAATGTAACTTTGAATGTCTTTCTTTAATGTGTTTTTGTTTAAGTTTGTGTTTATTTTTTTTACACTGTTTAGTTGATGTCTATTAGAGATTTTTTTTAATTATTATTATATTTTGTTATGGAGTATTGAACTATTGTTTGTCTTGCCAAAAAGGTACACATGTTGAAATGCCAAAAGTTTGTTACTGCTGTGATAAGTCAAACTATCAGTGAGTTGCACAGTCTAAATAAAGTTTTTTTTCATAAAGTGTTCTGTAATTTTGTTTATGCGAATTAGCAGCCTCTGAATGCTAAGAGTTCACTCTGTAGAATACATCTATGTTGGTTTGAAGCAGCCAATCAGTTGCAGGAAAGTGCTTCCATTGTTTTTCATGTGAACGCTTTCTATACAGACCCCCCCCATGTGCAGCATTCTGCAAACCAGAGTTATAGTCGACTGGAGGTGAATATATCACGTGTTTGGCTGAGCACATGTCCGTTCATGGCATTGGGGTGGGGAAATTGGCAAGTGCATATGAGGGACTGGTTGTGCAGAATCCTCAAGTGATGACTCCCTTCCCCATTTAGTTTAGAATTAGCATGTGTGTGTTTTTACCAAATGGTCACCCTACATTTACCAATATTGAATCTCTTCGACATTCCCCTGCCTATTCTTATAATTAAATTAAAATGTTCTGCAATTTGATGTCGAACATAACACTATAAACATTACTATCAACACCTTAGAGTCTCGAACAGACTTCTACTGTGCCCCACTTTGGTGTTTTTTTTTTTTTTTTTTTTTTTACAGGGGACAGCATAAACAAGCCGCCTCCACATGTGCAAATTTTTTTTTTTTGCAGTCGGTGCTGCCTACAAAGATTATTGAACATTCTGCACATCAAAAATTGAGCTGGGCGGTTGGCACTGGGCTGGGAAGCAGTTTGAGGACAACGATGGTACTGTTAAGCTGTTTGGAGGCAAAGATGATAGAGACAAGCTGTTTTGGGACAAATATAGTACTGTGTAGCTGTTTGAGGGCAAGGATGGTAAACATAAGCTGCTTGTGGACAACAGTAGCAATGTTACGCTTTTGGGGGGACAAAGCTGGCAGGCACAAGCTGTTTGAGGACAAAGGTTGAACTGTTAAGCTATTTGCGGACAAACATGGCAGAGAGAAGCTGTTTGGGCTCACAAATGGCAGAGACAAGTAGTGTGGGGACAAGCTGGCACTGCTAAGCTGTTTGGGGGCAATGGTGGTACGGTTAAGCTGGTTGGGAACAAACATGGCAGCAAGAAACTGGGCTTAATGCAGAGAGAAGCTGTTTTGGGACAGTGGTGGCACTGCTAAGCTGTTTCGGGACAATGGTGGCACTGTTGATGGTTGAATTTACACTTCATTTTATTAAAAGATTATTATCTCTTTAAATTATAGATAAAATATTTGACATGGTGCGCAAAACAACAAAATATACAAGTAAGTACTCGGTATCCACGCTTAATATACAGAGAGGAAGAGAAGGCATTCAAAAGGAAAAGGTGGGGCCAAAAGGGGAAGGGATAGAGTTTACAGAGGAAAGGGGTGAATCATAAACAGGAAGAGGTGTGGCCTGTCAGAAAGGGATAGGGCAAATTAAGATTAGGGGGTATGTGAGTTTAGTCGGGTTTAGGGCAGGACAAAACCTAAATACACCACTGGTTGCTGCAGGTACATGACACATAGGTGCCTCACGGGAGTGTTTGAGGTGTATGGATAACGGGATAACTTGATATATTAGTTCAGATTAGGATTGCCATTTTTGTGGAGAAAAATAAATCCAACATGTGATCGCTCTCATTATTTACCATTTGATTAACAAACTGGCTTGGTGACATGCCGTGTATGTATATTGGTAATTATTTTGTCATATGTAGCTATTCTTGCACCATTTAAATAATTTACACTGACCATCAAGAACAATCTGAAAGGAGACACTGTAATAGAAAGATATACGGTATATATAGCTTCCATCTTCTGGCTGACAGTTGGTGGCGCCTTGTATAATGCCTAGGTGTAGTGCCCCGTGGTGAGCACTAGGTGGCAGCACGCCACACCTGCCGCAGGGTGCAGCGCATCAGCCAGCGTCAGACGGCCCTGTCCTTGTCGCCTACCAGCCGTAGGGGTGTCCGTTACCTCTCCCGGCCACATCGGCCAGCGGCAGTAATGCGGTGGCCGGCACTTTATCCCCTGCGCCCCCCTCCCGCAGGCAGCACTATGCAGAGTCCCAGACACTGCCTAAAGTTTGTAAAGTGCCCGCAGCTTCCCCCTGCTGGAAGGAGAGGGGAGGAGACGGAAGGGAGCCAGCTGGGTCTCTGCACGCCTACTCCCTAGGGCTGCACACCTCCGGCTCCATGTGTTTGTGATGTCCGCTGAGCAGGGGAAGGAGCCCTATAAGAGAGCTGGAGGTAAGTGAGGTCGGGGGGGAGTTGAGCCGGGGCCTGGGTTAGACACACATGGATAAAGCGCGCTGGGGCAGACACGGTCCGTATGCTGCTGGGCTCGGGACCGGCGGCCCTTTTACTGGCTGGGCTCCGCTGGCCCCGGAGTATATAGAGCCACCGCATGTGTTACCGTATGCCTGTCATATCCGGGTGGGCTCATATGAGCTGTAAGCGACAATGCCCGTGCCGTTATATTAGTCGTGGGCACAGTAAACTAAACACTGCGCAGTCCACTTTAAAGTGGGTTAAACTAGTTTCACCGAGAGAGTGTCCATGTTTAAGACATCATACAAACATATAGTGCTGACAGCAGGGCGGTCAATGCTTTCTCCTGACTGCAGGGAATTCGCCCCATGTACAAAGTTTACTTTTTTTTAAATAAAATCTAGCCCATCCTTCTATTTATTGATTTATATAGCGCCATCGTATTCCACGGAGCTGTACAATGGATCTTTAACCTTGGCTGTTACACCATTATGTGTGTAGATTGGATGTTTTCTGGAATGTAGTTAAATGGTGTATTATGGAGATTTTTGCCGTTTATTTACATTTATGGAAATGCCATTTATTTACAATGTATGCCAAAGCAAATCATTGATTATCCTTTAAAATGCCTGTCATTTCTGTCTGAGATGCTTTTGTTTGGTCATTTGCTGAACAGGAGGTAAATGTCATAATATTATTAATTACTGAACCTCTGGGATTTACAAAACAATGGTAAATATATATTTATATAAATATAATATATATGGATGATAATCAGTTCAGAAGTTATTTGATTATTCTCTTGGTCTGTTATTGAACGCCGGAGCACCGAAGAATAAACCACATTATATTTATTTTTTCTCTTTATTGTGATTTATATTCTTATTACAGTCTTTTTGTTTCTTGTTTGTCTCTAGCTGTTGAAAATGATGGGTCATTGAGACACAGCGTACAGTTTGGAAGCCCTGAGAAGAAGAAACGCAAGTCAAGTACACAAGTAAGCTACGCTCGGCTACTGGCTAAATAATATTGTGCTGACAATAAAAATGATATCTCTAGCATGTGTTTTTGTTTTGGCATTCAAAGAAAACAATTTTTGAGATATTTAGTTTAAAAAGTGTCAGGCAAGCTGAGATGCTAGTAATGCAGAGCCGGAGTCTCTCTCTCCTTCCCTACCCACCTTTACAAATGCTCGCTGAATCTGTCAGCAACTTAACAATGGGGGAGGAATAATCATTCTGAGAACAGGAAGTTAAGATACCTTACCTATAATAGACACATAAGGTGGGGTCATATATATATATATATATATATATATATATATATATATATATATTGCTTATTATTCTGTAGGTCTTAATGACTTGTGGAAGGCGGCAGATCTGCTTTAAGACATAGGGATCCCATTTACCCATGAAAAGGAAAACACTCAACACTTTCTGTATAACTAATAAATCGCTAAAACTGCCTATAGCTTGTGCAGATGCTGAGAATCGACAGTAAAAATATTTCCCAATAGTATACACCAAAAGTGAGATTTACATTATATATCAATAGCCACTTGAGGTTAGTACTAAGGTACTTTGTTCTGTATATGTTTATCAATCCACCTGTTTATGAAATAAATATCCTGCAGAAATGATAACTTGTACTTTTGTTTGTTTCCTGTGATTTCACCTTTGCAGCCCCCTCGCTCAGAATATGCCCCACCAGCGAACACAAGTTCAGACCATCTCGTAGCTTCCAACCCCTTTGATGATGATTATAATACGCCTCTGGGGTACAACGTTTTTGGAAATGCAAGATATGCTGCTACTGAAGCTTATAGTGCTTTTAGTATGCCACCTACAATGTCACCAAGGACATCCTCCAGATTTGCTGCCTTACATGCCCTCCGAGGTAACCTGCCTCATTTTCCACAAGATGGGTTGGAAAAGCCATTTGGTAGAATACTCCCCTTCAACTTGGCCTTACAAGAGAACCCATATTATAGCGGGCTAAGTGAGACTATTACCTTCCCAGGACAGCACTTTATATCTAACCGTACCGAGAGCAGCCAAAATGTCACCAGAAGGCATCCTAACCCAACGGATGTCAATTTTGCCCCTCACAGAGGCCTCGGTAACCAGCCAAATGTTAATCTTCCCTTGGAAACAAGCCTTACTTCTATCTGTAACTCGAGAGATCCAAAAACATACTCCTTAAAACATGACTTTAGCCCAGTTAAAGGCAGAAATTGGACTCCAAATTCCACTGCGCTTTATCTGCAACAACATTCAAAAGATGGTATGCATTCTACTGCTGGTACAAATAATCATCAAAAAAGCCCAGTACCAGGGACTGAACGCTCCCATTCTACCAGCTCTGAACCCAGTTATGCCAATGACATTGAGAGGGGTCCGGAGACGCTTAGTGCATCAAAATTAGCAAAAGCTGATGTAACGGCTAGTGAAAAGTGCAATAGATGGCTCCTCCATTCTTCTTACTGCGGCCACTTGCCTACAGTTCCATTGTATCCATGTGGAATTTGTTCTGGAGATGTTATCGGTGTCCAAGATGCCATCATGTGTAAAGCTTCTTGTCAGAAGTGGTTTCACAGAACGTGCACCGGGATGACAGAGATCGCCTTTGCGTTTCTTACTGCGGAAACATCTGCCATCTGGGGTTGTGACTCCTGTATGGCAAAAAAAGACATGAAGTTGGTGCGTGTTCAGAAATCTATGAGTTGAGACATAACGGGGATGAAATGGAGGAGCACTTCACCTGCCGTATGTTTACTGAGAGAATAAATTCTCTCCAGTAGATGTGCAAGCATTTCCCAAATGTTGGATTTAAACTTCTTTATATTTCATCAACGTTAGGTGGGGTGACACAGAATGGCACTAAAGTGTCGCCTATTATGTGGACTTCTAACAACATTACTAGCCCTGTCACTTATTTATGAACATTTAAGCGATGCACTACACTTCAAGTCCAACGAAGAAAATTTAACATTTTTTAAACTTTTGGATTGAGGGCTCTAGGCGCTTGGAGATCTCTGAAGATTTCGGTCGGGATTTTTGGGGATCTGAAAACGAAGCCTAAGTTTTGCCTCCATTTGGATGGACATACGCAGTTATACAACAGAACTACCTGCCCTGGATGGGAATTCTATTGCACTATGAATTTGTTTTAATATTGTGTGTTCTAAGGGCCAGTAATAGCAGCAGGAACACTATCATTGGTCTTAAATGTGAATAATGCAATCCCATTTGTGAAAGGCACAATGTAATGGTTCAATCATGTCTTTAAGTAGTTTGAGGAAATCAGAAGTCGGGTATGCTTAGATCTGCGGGTGCTATTCTCCACCTCCCGATCTGTGAGTTATAGATCTAACTGGAATATGTTTGAAAAAAAAATTTTATATAATTTTTTTTTTTTTTTACAATTAGCACTTTGAATTTTTGTTCTCACCTCCTATTTAATTCTTCTTTCTTTCAGCCGTGCATCATTTATTAAAGGCTGCCCTTGCAATATGGTTGGCTGTCTAGCCATGCTTTACAGTGTAGATCAGGGATAAGAAATATATGCAAAAATATGACAAATTGTTTTATTAGATTTAATGATCTTATTTAGTAATTATTTGTGGTTAACTATGCATAAATGTAAATAAGTTCCTGGTAAAGTAGTGCGAATGTGTAGCACTTGGGCTTTGCAGGTAAGCAAAAATGTATCTGATCTTATTAAATATAAACTGTATAAGAATTTTTACATTTATTGTGCAGTAAAAACTTAATAAAAATTGAGTTGTCGTCTTAAGAGGTTTGTAGTAATCGCTGGCGTTTCTATGCGCATACATAGTATTGTAGAATTTACTAATGCATAGAGATCAGTAACACACGGTATGTAAGCTTAAGGGCTAGTAGGAACATTGCAGTAGGGGTGCCACGCTTGTCTAGAGGGTTACAATGTGTGTTTATTATACCGCAAAAGTGCACTGTTGGAGTTGCTGTATCCATGGAACTTGGCATGTTGTGGCTAGTCCAACAATGATTGAAATAGATTTTGAGGACAGTCATGCACTTTTAGGCATTTTCAACCCTGCAGCCACCTACCCGGGTAATTGACTAATGTGCCATCATACTGAAAGGGTTTCACACGCAATACTTCTCAGCATGGAGAGGCTGGGTGGACAAAGGGGCAATCATGCGAATATATGATGCCCGTGAAACTGTTCATTTCAATGTAGCCCTTTTCGTTACCCCTTCAGCATCCATTACCATAACACTGTAAAGTTTTAATGACCAATCTAAAATAGCAACTGCTCGCCGTTTATCATTGGCGCCATTAACTAAAGGTTAAAGTATGTTTGGATGAGTACCAAAGCTGGCTTCCTAAGCATATGCTGAGCCATCCACCCGTGGGCCAGACAGCTTGGCAACACTAGTCTGTTTCTATGCGACGCAATGCAACGGGGTATTAAGTACATTATCTTTAGAATTCATCTGCTCCCTAAGGGGTACTTGTTTATCAGATGCCAAAATAATTAAATGGCCACATGGCATTGTTTAAACATATGTATCATATTACTTTAACTGTGCAATAGCAATAGAAAATAGTTACTAGATGTTGCTGACTGGATGTTCTGAAGTACTAATTCCAATTTAGCTTTTGCTTCCCAGAGCCATATTTTTTTGCCTAAAGAGCAGTTCTGTGTGATAAAAACGGAGGTAATGATTAACACCGCATGGCATATATTTAGGTCATGCCGTACTTTTGTGCCGGTATATGGGCAGTCAGGTCTGACCTCTCCTGTCACCGGGAATCTTCATTGTTGACAGCTAAATTGTAACGGTGATCACAAAGAGCATGGCTGCGTTGAAAGGAATATTAATATCCAAATGTACGTTTGGGCATTCCCTCCCGTAGTGTTAGAATGGACACGGTAAAAGGGATTCCACATTGAAAGAGGGATGTTCTGTATAGACCCTGCTGAGGTATTTGATGGTTCATAGTGTGATCAGGAGCCCTGCTTTGTGATCACTGTTTGATCAGCAAGCAGGGGGATCACTATGGCAAAAGGAGGAAACAATGGTTCACCCTGTTTATTAAAAACATACTTAAAGGGACACTCCAGAGATCATATGCAACCGTTTGTTCATTTAACCTTTTGTGTGGTCCATTTTGCAAATGCACGAGGATGATTCTGCAGAAACCCCTCATGCATCTGCCCCTTCCCCCACCCCCAGATTAATGTCTTACAGGAGAACACCTGTCCCCGAACATGATATAGTCGCCTTCCTCCCGCTCCCGTGAAAGCTGTGTGCAGAGGTCTGTATGTGTTGAAAGCAGGCCCGGACTGGCCATCGGGCACACCGGGCATTTGCCCGGTGGGCCGGTCCACGGCAGGGCCGCATTGACATAGGGGCTGATGGAGCTGCAGCTCCAGGCCCCTACCCTACCAACTGCGACCGGGTCCGCCACTCTAAGGGGCCGGGAAGTCCCCACCAAGGCCGGCCTTACGGGTCTGCGGCCGCACAGGGCTTAAATTAAAACATCGGGGGTTTTTTTTTTACTTTATTTAACATGGAGGATTTTAAATAAAGTTGGAAAAAAAAAAAACCCCGATGTTTTAATTTAAACCCTGTGCGGCCGCACACCCGTAAGGACGGCCCTGGTGGGGGCTTCCCGGCCCCTTAGGGCAGGGCCGACCTTTGGGGTGTGCGACCGCACAGGGCGCCACACTCCAGGGGGCGGCCGCTCATCAGGGGGTGCCAACTTGCGGCACCCGGCACCCCTCCAGAGACGGACAGTAATGTCCGCCGCTGGAGGAGCAGGCTCGCAAGGGAACGGTATCGGAAGTCTTTAACAGACCTCCGGTTCCCTTGAGTGATTTTAAGCCGGGTTCAACCCGGCTTAAAATCACTCAAGGGAGCCGGAGGTCTGTTAAAGACCTCCGATACCGCTCCCTTGTGATCCGCGCGGCAACAGCTGTTGTGCGCCGGGGTTTGTTTTCAGGTCCCGGCGCACAACACTGAAGCCGCGCCCACCGCTGTCCGTGCCCTCTGACCCGGAAGAAGACAGAGAAGACAGAAGAACTGAAGAAGAGGAAAAGAAGCTGAAAGAAGAAAGGAAAGGTAGGAAAGCATTAAGTGAGAGTGGATTGGTATATATGTGTGAATTGGTATATATGTGTGGATTAGTATATATGTGTGGATCGGTATATATGTGTGGATCGGTATATATGTGTGGATCGGTATATATGTGTGGATCGGTGTATACATGTGGATTGGTGTATACATGTGGATCGGTGTATACGTGTGGATTGGTGTATACGTGTGGATTGGTATATATGTGTGGATTGGTGTATATGTGTGGATTGGTGTATACGTGTGGATTGGTGTATACGTGTGGATTGGTGTATACGTGTGGATTGGTATATATGTGTGGATTGGTGTATATGTGTGGATTGGTGTATATGTGTGGATTGGTGTATATGTGTGGATTGGTATATGTGTGTGGATTGGTATATGTGTGTGGATTGGTATATGTGTGGATTGGTATATACGTGTGGATTAGTATATATGTGTGGATTGGTATATATGTGTGGATTGGTATATATGTGTGGATTGGTATATATGTGTGAATTGGTATATATGTGTGGATTGGTATATATGTGTGGATTGGTGTATACGTGTGGATTGGTGTATACGTGTGGATCGGTGTATACGTGTGGATCGGTGTATACGTGTGGATCGGTGTATACGTGTGGATCGGTGTATACGTGTGGATCGGTGTATACGTGTGGATCGGTGTATACGTGTGGATCGGTGTATACGTGTGGATTGGTGTATACGTGTGGATTGGTGTATACGTGTGGATTGGTGTGTGTGTGTGGATTGGTGTGTGTGTGTGGATTGGTGTATGTGTGTGGATTGGTGTATGTGTGTGGATTGGTGTGTGTGTGTGGATTGGTGTGTGTGTGTGGATTGGTGTGTGTGTGTGGATTGGTGTGTGTGTGTGGATTGGTGTGTGTGTGTGGATTGGTGTATGTGTGTGGATTGGTGTATGTGTGTCGATTGGTGTATGTGTGTCGATTGGTGTATGTGTGTCGATTGGTATATACGTGTGGATTGGTATACGTGTGGATTGGTGTATATGTGTGGAGTGGATTGGTGTATGTGTGTGGATTGGTGTATGTGTGTGGATTGGTGTATGTGTGTGGATTGGTGTATGTGTGTGGATTGGTGTATATGTGTGGATTGGTGTATGTGTGTCGATTGGTATATACGTGTGGATTGGTATACGTGTGGATTGGTATACGTGTGGATTGGTAAGTGTGTGAGAGTGATGGGTGTTATGCTGTACCATTTCCAATGTATTTTTCATTATATAATTATGCTCTAAAAGTACATCATAACTCCCATCACTCTATACTGTTCCATACAGTGGCAGAGCTGGGAGGCAGAGGCCTTGCACCCTCACCGCAGGACTCCTGAAAGGTAAGTGAACTTCAAAGAGGGAGAGGGTAGATAGTTAGGAGGGGGTAGTTGCGGCGGGCTTAAGGGGCTCTGCGTTAATGCGGCCATATAGGACCTGACTGGGCCTATTTTAAGGTGGGGGCCTGGAGCTGCAGCTCCATCAGCCCCTAAGTCAATCCTGCCCTGCCGCGGGCCCGGTCGCAGTTGCTGCTTGCTCCGGCAACAAGGTAAGTAGGGTGAGGGAGGGGGGTGCAGTGAAAAGGGGCAGAGGGGGGTTAGATAGTGAGAAAGGGGGAGAGGGGATAGATAGAGGCGGTACATATTGAGATGTGGGGAAGGGGGTTACATAGTGAAAAGGGGGAACATAGTGAGAAGGGGCAGATAAGATGAAGAGAGGGGGTAGTGTGAATGCGTATGAGAATGAATGAATAAATGTGTGGAGGAGTTGTGTGAATGTGTATGACAATTAATGAATTCATGTGAGGATGAATTGCTTGATTTGTGAGACTGCATTAATGAATGTGTTCATGATTTGTCTGAATGATTAAATGCAAAGATGGTACATGAAGGGTGGGCTTTAACAATAAATAAATAAATAAATAAATATGGGCTGCTCAGGCTTAAATGCCCGGGCCTATTTTTTGTCCCAGTCCGGGCCTGGTTGAAAGTCCTTTCATTGATTTAAACGGAATCACTTTCCTGCCACAGATTGGCAACGTCAGGCCTTTTTGACCCTTTAATCTCCTCCAAAACGTTAAAAACCTATGGATGTGGGAAGTAAAATTGCAAAAATCCAAAAGAGGTTGGAGAGAATTCGCTGCATGAAAAGAAGTAGAACCGAACGGCCCCTGCGAAAACACTTGGTTTGCAGAAGCAGATGGTTTTGGAATCTATGAGGGTGGAAACGTGAATTTGTGTAGCCCTGGTTACCAATACTGACATTCAGAAACATGTGAGGCGTTAAAAGAAAGCAAAGTGTGGATACCACGTATCTCTTCATTCTTAATGCTAACTTGTGAATACAGCGGTCTGGTCGCCATGGAGATCTAATAAAGCAGGCACTGCGTGATCGGTAACTAAACCGGAAGTTCTCAGCGTTCTAAACGAGCAAGAAGTTTCAAACGCATCGTCAAATAACTAACATTTACAAAATACGCATAAAGTCAGCGGTAATAGTCGTATGTTTACAATTGATTTTGAATGAGGAGACGGCCAGTGATCATAATCAATCAGCTCAAAGTCTTGTTGTCTCTAGTGTTTTGAGCCCCTCCGGAGTCGAAGAGGAAGTTTTTCGTCTCCAATAGCAACGGTGCTCGCTTCTTCAGTTTACACCGGGGACCGACAACATGCCCATCCTGGTCAAGGATTACACGTGGGAGCAAACCGACAAGGAAGTTTATATTTCCCTGCCGTTAAAGGGCACCAAAGGCGGGGCGGCCGACGTGCTTTGCACTGAGGTGTATCTGAAGGTGAGTAACCGACTATTAACCCATGCGTGTCCATACCATGGGTACCAGCTCAATGTTAAACACACCCGGTCTTGTAATGGTAACCAGTAGGTCTAAGCAATGGATGCTCTTTTATTTTAAAAGCACATTTAGCAGAGCTTTTCAGTATTAACAAAAAGATAAGCAGGCATAAGTATTAATTATATGTGTGCTTAATGTCTATAATACTTTAAAAAAATGTGGGTTCATAATATCAATTGTTTAATATTGTGATTAATTGCATAGTAACTAAATATACTTAATTAAAACATACACCAAAGCATTCAAATGATTGCTATTATAAATATTTACCAGTGTAAAATAATAATAATAAATGTTTGTTAGTTTGATGTAACCCTTTCCTCGCAAACACATTACATATTACACCTTCACACAGCTTTATTACAATCAATAGAGCTGGGGATAAATATAAACAAGAATTTATTCCTTAGGTAAATTATCATCTATAGAATAACCTCTGAGAATAAACCCAAATCACCCAATTATAAACCACAGAGACATAGCTGAATAATTTATTTGTTTATTTATAAAATACTTTACCAGGAAGAATACAATATATACAGAGAGAGACTTTACTGTTGCAGCAATACTTTTAGAAGGCTACATATGTAAAGCACACACATATATATATATATATATATATATATATATATACCGTACATATATACTGACAATGTAACCTTGGCCAGAGGTGCTTCCTTCTTCTCCTTTACTGGAATTGGACCGGTGGTTCTCGGAGGTATGGAGAGCTGGGGTGAGCGTATTGTTTAGGCAGAGATGCAGTGATGGGTACTGTGATGACATTACCCAAATGAACAACAAATGTTCTTCAAAAGTGTTTAGTTTGTCAAGATGGATCCAAATACCATTGGGACTCATTTATTTATTTATTTTTAAAGCCAGCTGGTTCTGTAATTTGAAATTGTGGTATGCATGTTCCTTTAGTTTAGATTATGGTGTCATCGCCATACATCTAGACATGGGAAACATTGGAAACCTTGGGCAGTTCGTTTACAAAGTATAGTGAAATTGGGAATCAAGAATGGGGCCTTTTGGCACCCCACAAGTAACTTTGAGCAGTTGAAAAAACAGTGTTACTTAATGATAAATATTATTTGTTGTTTTTATACAGCACCCTCATATTCTGTAGCACTGTACAATGGGTAAACCGGACATAATAGTAGTGCATAACATTAAAATTTGACTTACAGAAACAGGTAAGGAGGGCCCTGCTCTTTTAAAATGTATGTCTTTATTAGACATATGGAATTTGACATCCTCTACCACTTCTGCTGAGGAGCTGTTACACTTATCCACCACTTATGACTAGTAAAAGCAGCCCCACATATACATTTAGTTCATGTTTTCTGCTATCGTCATCTTTCTGTATATCATGAGAACTATTTTTCTGGATGATGTAGGTAATCAAATAGCAAACTATTGCATTTATGCAACAAACAAAACTAGAAAAAAAAATGCTGTTCTATTCATGTACCCTTTATTTTCAGGTGAGTTTTCCTCCCTTCCTTTTTGAAGTGTTTCTGTTTGCTCCCATCGATGACAGAAAAAGCATTGCTAAGGTTGGAAATGGAATTATCTTGTTCACGCTGCATAAACAAGTGCCTTCTATTTGGGAAATGCTGACAGCAGTCAATCGTAAGTAGAATTCTCTGACAGATGCAATTTGTTGGCAGTACCATTGAAGGCTGAATTGAGAAAATGATATATTACTGCTAGTACATGTCACTACAGTGTATATCTTCTCTTTAAACAGCTGATTTTAATATCCCTATTTGTGCCCCCTCTCTCGTTCGGAATATTTACATTTTACTTTGTCACAGTGTAAAAATATATTTATGTATACGTGTAAAGAATCATTTTACTGTTTTCTCATAGTAGGATCCATCTTTCTGTACAAAGTAAGTTTTACTAGTTGTTTACTATTTGGAGTATAAATACTAAACAGTAGATGCACCTTTTATGGAACACAAAATACAATAAACTATGCGGCACTGAATGTTATTATTTCTGAGTAATGTTAAGAATCTTGCATTCCATTTCTACTTCCGCTATAACAGCAGTTCTTATCTCATCTAATAATCAGTTGGCGTCTTACCTGGGGCAGGCTGGCAGATTCTTGTTTGGAGGAACATCCATCCAAATGACCTATCGATAGAGGCATTCAGAAACACAACACTGTGCAGACTGCCCTAATAATATACTTTGGCTAGTCCTGTGTAACATCCACCAGCATTAACATGAAAAGGAAACAATAGTAATAGATGGAAAAACACATTCTTATCACTGAAAGTCTCCAAATCAGGAACCTGGACTTCTGCCTCCCTTGCCAGCCTCACCCTATTTCTTAACAGGGTTAGCAATATATATTTCACCATATCAATTTGGCTGTTGTGTATATATCAATTGGATATAGTTTATGGATTATATGGATTTTTGGTGTTGGGAGAACAACTGAATATTTAATTGCTCTCATAGAATGGGATGTTTAAAAAATTTGGAAGTGGACAAAGACATAACATGCCCCTAGAATCAATGTTTCATATATTTATGTATGATTGAATGGCATTATGAATATCAATCTTATGTTTTCTAGTGGAAAAGAAGGACATGCAAAAGATACGTGAAGATTCAATTGCCAGAGTTCAGGAAAAAGCAAAAGAAGAAGCCCAAACCAAGGCTGTACAGAAAAGAGAAAATGAGAAATATTCTCTTGAGGTCATGATGAAGGTACACAATTATGGTTTTCATATAACCATTGGCAAACAAATGGTTAAAATGTTTTTATTATGGTTTTTGTATATTAGCGGGCACAGCAGATGCATTGTAGTTCTATGTTATGCTATAGTTATTGGTGGAAGAGTCGCTAATGTTTCAGACAGTTCTGTTCACATAGATATGGGCCTATTCATTTGTGGTGAAGAATATTTTTGTATTTCTACTAGATGGATGAAGAAGAGAGAAAGCGAATTGAAAAAGAGAAGGAGGAAGAAAGAAGAAAGGCTACAGAAGAGCTGGAGAAGTGGAAGGAGCAACAGAGGATTGAAGAGGAACAAAAAATGATTCAGGTAGCACAGAAGAAGAAAGAACAAGAAAAAACGAAGAAAGAAAAAGAGAAAAATATGGTTAATGCAAATAAGTCCATATTTCCAAGCAAAGCAAATTCCTGCCCAAAAGGTACAATGTAGATCTTTGCTCAAAATATATACACGTTATTTGTCTTTTGTATAATGTGAGAAAAACATATGGAAGGTGATTGGATTCCATTCTGCATTATCCAGAAATATTATTATTATTATTATTAAAACTACCATTTATTTTATAGCCTGGCAATTTTCATAGCATTTTAGATATTGCATTTACAGTGAAAAAATGCTAAGTATGGTGAGATTGTTCTTCTCACAATCTTACGTTAGCAAGTGCAGTGCTACATATTTTCTAATGCTTAAAATAGATTCAATCGTTGTATGTATTAATTAGTTGGCATGCCACAGAGCTAGAGATATGCAATCACTTGTAATTTGGCTGTGGTTACACTGCTCCCAGGCATAAAAAACTCTAATAGTTTAAGAAAAAGTTGATGCACTTCCTAAAAAGTGTAGTTCCTTTTTTCATGGCAAGAACCATGGCTTTTATATTGTAAGTTTTTACACTGCTTTGGAATTAAGTTTTTTTGTCAGGAATAAGATGAATAAGCTGTTTGGAAGAACCACACAATTGAAAAATGTATGACTGTATTGTGAGCTGATATGCTAATGGAGACCTAAACAGCAAATGTTTTATTTATCAGGACATGAAAAGATTAATGAAAAGATATTGCCTCCTACTCGTACGAATGGCTGTATTAAAATTCATTTCACCCCTCGAATCTTCCCCACTGCTGTCAGGGAGTCTCGGCTGGCAGAAGAAGAAGAGGTAATGTTTTGGGGATATTTTCTGTTTCTAGTTCAGGACAGTTTGGAAAGATTTGAAACATTTATGCCTCATGGCCATAGCATTACCACAATGAGCGCAGAGTAAAAGTATCTACAAAATGCATATATCTTGTTGTTGGGATTTAATTTTTAAATATTCTCCAGCTTAGTTTTAACAGTCAAATTTGGCCATGATGAGCAAGCCAATGAATATCACAGGACAGTGTAACGCATGCACCAGGTTTGTGAAACTGTTAGTGGATATGAGAAAATATAGTTATTGTAAAATTTCAGATTTGGAAGAAAATTAATGCAGTATAAAAAAAATAAAATAATAACATATAGGAATGGACTGCATTTGAAAGTTGGTCCTGGGACTTTAAGGCCAGCAGCCGATAAATGGCACTCGTGTAGATGTCTGCTGTATACATAGTGCTGTAGGCTACACTATTTAGCAAAGGGATTGACCACACAAGCAACAATATAGTTACTTGGGAGGCCATTTAGACCCTAGACATATGTATTCCAATGCTTTAGCATTTATTTTGCCTGTTTTACATTGTTGGAAGATATGATGGAATTGTATATATAGATAGTATTTTTTCATACAGTGGTTACAGAAGCAGGCTGAGGCTCGGAGAGCTATTAATCTTGATGATCAAGAATTTAAGGATTTAAAAGAAGAGGAAAAAAATCCAGAGTGGCTAAAAGATAAAGCAAAGTAAGTATTTTTACATTTTTATTTATATCTTAAGTGTGATCAGCACAGATCAGGAGGAAGAGAGGATAAACAGGGAAATTAAGGGAAAATGAAAGATAAATACATTTTACTCATTGCCATCAAAAATGTATGCGAGGCCCCCAAAGGGATCTCTAGTCATTGTGCACTAGAGCCAGTGAAGAAAAAAAATAATAAGTAAAATAAAATTATATATTTTTATTTAAAAAGTGTCCCTTAGCCCTACCACTATGAATAAACAATTTATAAAAAAAAAATCACTACCTTTAAACACCTTAAGACGATAGTATAAAAAAAATGTCATATGGGATAATATATAAAAAGGATTGATGTGGCCCCCTTGAACATAATAAATGTGTATGTGGGGTATGGCATCAGGAGATGTTGCTGAACATAAATTGGGTCGTCGTTCAGCTGTTGCGCCTACAGTGAAAAAAAAAATTTAAGCAAAATTGCAAGAAGGTGTTTCTTATCTATTATCACAAATAATTATTTCTATTATTTTAAAAGAAGGCCCTACTTCTCCTGAACAAAAGGATGCATAATTTGTGTGGGTTCATAAAATATGGATGAGGGGAATCATGGTTTAACACACATATGGTAAAAATGACAAAAAGAAACTGTAGGGTGGGACTGTAGGGATTAAAAAATAATTAAAAATGCATCCAAACGAAGCCTTTAATACTGGAAAATGCAATGCCCAAAAAGTAGAAAACATTGTACAAGGAAAAATAAAAGTATTAGTGTTGTTAGCAGTACACAATGCAACACAATACCACTGTCTGCTCTCATGCCTATTCCTAATTATATGCTATTTGTTACAGTAAACTCTTTGCAGCTGGAGACTGTCTTGCTGCCGTGAACGCGTTGAACCTGGCCATACGCTTGAATAACAAGATGCCAACGCTGTATCTCAATCGAGCTGCCTGCCACCTTAAATTAAGAAACCTCCATAAAACCATTGAAGACTCCTCTAAGGTATACCCAGGAATTGCATCACATTCTTCTCAATCTATACATTGACACATACTGGAGTTCAGCCCATCATTCATGAGAAACTTTGCCTTGACCTTTAAACATTGATTGTGCTGTACAAACTTAAAAGGTTATGACTTAATCTCAACGATCAGTTCCACCTGCATATTTTATATATTATATATATATATATATATGTTCTTATTTTCGTCTGACGTTTTTGTAAGTACGAATTCCCCTCCTAATCATATTACAGGGATAATAGAACTTAACATATGTAGTCTTAGATATATAAATAATTTAAAATATAAACTATATTGAATAATGTATTATTAATAATAGTAATTATAATAATTACAAATTGTTAGGCTTTAAAATTCCAGTTGGTTTCAGGGGCAAACCAACTGGAATTTTGCCAGTAAACTTGGCACAGTGGAGCTGTTTCACGTTTTAGCACTCATACATCCCAAAAAGTGAACTGATATTAGTAAGACCCATTTTGGAAGAGCAGTCATGATACAGAATTTTTAAAGCGGTCTTGTCACCATAGCAAGCAATCCCTAATGACGTTATGCCGCTGAGACAAAAAGAACCGAAATAGAATACAAAACTAACCATAAAAATGTTTTATAGCAATTTTGAATATAACCTTATATCTCCATTTTGTTGAATGCAAGTACAATTTTTACTTAAAATTGATAAGTGGTGTAACACAGGATGAAATAAATGAAAAGACTTGTACCTTTTGTATTATCTGAATATATGCTTTGTGTTCAAATTCAGGCACTAGAGCTTCTTACACCACCTGTGCCAAACAATGCAGCCGCAAGAGTTAAAGCCCATGTGAGACGTGGAACAGCATTCTGTGAGCTAGAGCTCTATGTCGAAGGTAAACCTCTTAGTCGTATAGTCATATGTATTCCAATTGATGAATTCAGACAGTGTCCTTGCTAGGTTTTGGATAGATGGTCAGCTTTATGGGAACTAAGCTGCATGGATGTACACAGATCCAATCTAAAACAGTGCTGACATTTTGTTCTCACTTTACAATACCTGCCATGGCAAACTAATTTCCTCCTTTAGCTTAAAGTACCACGCGGGCCGCATGTTGGATGCCCCTGGTCTAGGGGATGGCAGTCTCTCTTGGACTATCAAGCTCTCCAATTACTTACGATATGGGGGCATCATATCATGGTGTACTGTGTCTTAAAGGCACACAGCACCTTTTAATGCATTCAGGATGCCAACTGTGAAGGGAGCGGCTGGGGGGCGCTGCCCTGGGTCAGACCTAACGCAGTGCCCAAGGGGATATACCACTGCCATCACCTCCTTCCTACTTTGAGCAGGGTCCTCCCCAACTCTTGTCCATCCAGCTATGTGACGCACTACTTGTTAATTCCTGTTGTACAGAATGGTGCTGCAGAATACGATGGAGCTATATAAATAATAACAGTCACCACCATATTGCAGGGAAACAGTGCAGATATATAGGAAGTTTCTGATTATTCATTCTGTAGCTTTGCATGCAGGGTGTACCCTGAAGTACTCCATGTGAGAAAACACAAATTCCTTTTAAAAGCATATTGTGTTTTGGTTGCATTATCTCTTTTGTGCTGTACATAGTGGCTTTGGAAACAAATCTTGTATTGATTGTGGCAGTATAAAGATCAACATCAAAAGTCTATTTACTAAAAACAATGCCATGTAATCAAAGTTTTGGCATTTGACTCTGACTATATTTGTCTATCTCATTGCATTAGCGACTACAAATAAAAGATCTTATCCTCAAGTGTTTTTGCCATTAAGGAAAATATGAAACAACGTTAAGGTTTAACTGAACAAAGTCATTTTTCCGGTTTCTGTATGAGCTTACCTGGGAACTTACCAGGTTTGATCCAAAGTCTCAGGGTAAGCATTGGCTTCTGCGGGGCTCCGGTTTAGTATCTCTAATCTGTGGACAGGGGGCAACACTACTTTAAAGTCTTACTGAGGCTACCCCTGCCTTTTAAGTGAAGTCACAGGGCAGCCAATGCTGGGAAGTTCCCAGGTATATGTAAAGGGTTGTAACTTGTGCAGGGCAAGAGGGGCAGGTACGGCAAGGTGAAGGACATGCTTGAGTTGGCCAGTGTTCCCTTGTGCTTTTTTGCAATACGTGGCATCAGCACAACCTATTTAGTATGTGTATGAATCAAAGTAACCTTCCTAGTTTAGAATTCCTCATCCAGCAATGATCTGTACGTGTCCCATCTTGGTGCTGGAGCAACCTGATGACATAAATAAGTTAAAATGCACGTGGTAAACTCTTAATAACACTAGAATCACTTTGCTGATCCAATTGCTTACATCTGAAACGTATAGACCATGCTCGCACATTTTACAAATCTTTATGAGTTCATGGTTGCAAATCAGTTGCAAATTAGTCATTGGTTTATTGTATTCCGTAGAAATGTTTAACGTTTCATCACCAACCTTTGGCATTTCTATTGAGTGAAGTCTTGCTTTTTAATTGGAATGGCTCTTCAAATAAGAGGAAGGAAATTGTCTTCTATCATAGGTTAAATTGCCGTGGTGAAGTATTTCTGTGTTGTTTCAATCGTTTGTGTGGTCTAATTGAAAAGACAGTCAATATAGCAGCTCCAATTAACGGTTACGTGGGAGCGTGCACACTGTTTACGGGCTGCAGGTCTCAACATATCTGTTATTAATCTATCTGGTTTGGGATTTAAACCAGATTTAAACTTTTAATGCGTTTTCTATACACATAATTGTAACTTTTAGAGCTGTAAAAGAACAACTATTCCTCCTAAAGAGGGACACCTGGAAGGTGGGAAAAATGATTTAATTTAATGCTATATGTTTTATTGTTTAAAAATACATTATAGTAAATTTGTAAATATAATGTTGTATTTTTCATTGGGTCCTCTTCTCCTTTCAATCTTGGTGGCCCCAAAATGGGTTGCGAGGTGCTAAGTGACTACATCGTCTTTACTGACTATATCAGAAGTAGAGTCTCATGGAAATAATACAGGCAAACACAGTACACACATTTACATTTAGGATGTGCATAAGGATACCTATAAAGACACAATTATTACTGAGTGTTTCAAAAGGAGGAGACTACATGGGCAAATTGGCTCTTTCATGATGTCTGTATCTGTGTTTCATTATGGATATAGGTGAACTGTCTGCACAGTATGGATGATTGGGATTAATATGACATTTACTGGGTATTACATTTCTTGTATTGTGTTTGCGTTTAGGCCTCCAGGATTATGAAGCTGCTCTGAAGATTGACCCCACCAACCAGATGGTGAAATCTGACGCAGAAAGAATACGGCAGATTATCCAGGGTTCCTCCGCTGATGCCCAATAAAATTGTGTCAGTCTCTCAAAACTATACTAAAATCATAAAAAAGGAAGTCTATGTGCAGGGAAACGTGACTGTGACAAGCAGACACTGACCAGAAAAATATGTAAATAGCAGGTTGTAGGTACATTTAAAAATGCTTTTTGTGTCAACCTATCTATATAAAACTTTTTTCATGAAACTAAATAATTGTTTTATTGTAAACCGAGTTGTGCTGATTGTGTATGGTAAAGCTTTTGTGTCTATCTGCAACACAGCCTGGCTTTCTTGGTTGGTAGCAGGGACAAACATTCAGTTTAGTCAATGACAGAACATACATAGCATACGCAAGACAGACTGTAATTCAGCCGAGAACACAATCATCCACAGAATAACCTAGCATATACAGGCATAGCTTTTGAGTATGGTCAATAATTGAAACAGTACAATGGAGACAATCAATTATGCATTGACAGAAACGTAGTACAAACAATCAACAAGCATAGCAGTAGAGTAAAAACATTAAACAAGGGTACAAAATAGTGCTATGGTAGTAGGAATAACCCCTGAGGATATGGTGGCTCGGTGGAAAGGTATATAAGAAAAGTCGAAGCTTGAGGAGACAGAGGTGAGGTTTGGGGATTAATCCTCCTAAAGATTATCAATGATAGAATAGTTAAACTGGGGATCAGCCTGCAACAGTCTTGAACAGTGACCTGTTTTGTTCCTCAGGTTTAGACAGTTCTCATCAAACAAATGGCACCCTCTGAGTTTCTGGAAAAAGTCCATAAAAAACATAGGAGCAGGCTGGCGTTATTGCCCCCCAGGCCGGTCTTAATTTTCCAAACCAGGCAGGCTCACATGCAGAGGCTGGGCCATGTAATATGACATTAAAAGACTCCATAGTATTATGACAGATTACACATATGTGTGTGCTGTGCTTAAATCATGCTTAAACTATGCAATGTGAGTGATATTTTGCATGTAAGTAGCTTGTTTGTTCTGGATGAGCCACTTGACATTCACCCTGGCCCAGAAGGTGCCAGTCCTTCTTGGGTAAGAGACAAGACTTTCTCTCCACAGAGTATTTGAGCTTTCCAGGGTTCATGTGCAGTAGGACACTGCCAGAACAAATGTAGTAGTCTCTTCCGCCATGATGTATAAGGATCCTTAGATTGTGGCCTCCCTTAAGGGCCACCCATGCCATATACATTCTATTGGTCAGCATGCTTGACGCTACATTAGCCTGAACAGCCTTTGCTGTGACATCAGGGATCCCTGGAATCTCTCCCATTGTGCTCTTGGCTCTGCTGAGTTTTTAGATCACCCTACAGGACCAAGGCCCACTTCTTCAGAGAAGCATACCATCTCAGTAGCTAGAACTTACCTGCCATTAATACAACCCCACACTAGCTTGCCTCTTTTTCCATACCTTATGTTTGTCCTCACCCCATTCCCTCGCGAGCGGGGCCCTCTCTACATAATGTATCGGTCTGTCTTAGTCTCTCAATTCTCAATTGTAGTCTTGTAAATTAGCATGTAATTGCATGTATTTAATTTAGCTTTATTTTTAATTGATCCCACAATATTGCATGCAAAAGCTGTAGAACCTACAACTGCTTCCGAAACATAGATTTAGTAGGCTACTTACATGTGGGAATGCATATTTTACAGCACTTTTATGAGTCCAAGCAATACCATACCTATATTCTGCTTTTTATGACACTTATTTAGCTGCTTTATGATAACTCTCACTCTCACATAGACTGACGCATGAGTGAAGGTCATAAATAAAAGCAGGATTGGGTTTGATCTGCATGAGTTTAATCTGTTGTCTGCTTCTGAGTGGTGAGACATACTTCTGTTGTGTTGTGTAAACATGCAGTGGCTCAATCATTACCTAGGAACTGCAAGATAACTTCAACAACAATTAAAGTTTGCACGTATTAGAATAAAGGAGAAACATTTTTCCCATTTAACGGTGGTGTCCATTTAAGGCTATTTTTAAATGTGTTTAATTGGTTTTCGGTTTTGTTTTAAATATTTCTTTTGCTTATTATGCTAAGCTAACAACTTGTGTAGACATTTAAACAAGTTTTTTCCCAAACAAAACTACTGAGTCATCAAGGATTGTATGATGCAACATGCTAGCAATACTCTAAACACAGAACCCCCCCAAAAAAACAGCGACAAAACTATTCTAAAAATAATTATTTTCCTGTAAACTGAATATCTCCTTTATTCATGTTACATGTTCAATGTTTAATTTATTTCAACTACGTACTGATTGGATTTTTTGTTTTTCAAACATTGTAACAGTTAATTGTAAGGGATTAAATCATCATAATTTCCTGTCCTCATGACCTTCTATATTTTTATCCCCAAACAATCCAGAATCATGGCCCACCAAAAAAGAAAAAAAACTTAAAGGGAACACCTAGTCCATACAATATATCTCTATATACTGTATACTTTATTAGGTACACCTGTTCAGTTGCTTGTTAACACAAATAGCTAATCAGCCAACCACTTGGCAGCAACTTGACATGGTCAAGACAACTTGCTGAAGTTCAAACCGAGCATCAGAATGGGGAAGAAAAGGGATTTCAGTGACTTTAAATGTGGCGTGGTTCTTATAGAAAGTGAGTGACGGCAGATAAGAACCAGTAGGCCCATCCAGTCTGCTCAACCTCTGAGTACTTTCCTTTAGTACTTGCCCTTATCCTATATCTAGCTTGGCCTTATGCCTATCCCATGCCGGCTTAAATGACTTTACTGTATTAACATCTACCACTTCTGCTGGAACTTGGTGCCAGACACGCTGGGCTGAGTATTTCAGAAACTGCTGATCTACTGGGATTTTCACGCACAACCATCTCTAGGGTTTACAGAGAATGGTCTGAAAAAAGAGAAAATATCCAGTGAGTGGCAGTTGTGTGGACAGAAATGCCTTGTTGATATAAGAGGTCAGAGGAGAGTGGGCAGACTGGTTTGAGATGACAGAAAGGCAACAGTAACTCAAATAACCACTCATTACAACCAAGGTATGCAGAATACCATCTCTGAACACACAGCATGTCAAACCTTAAAGCAGATGGGCTTCAGTAGCAGAAGACCACACCAGGTGCCACTCCTGTCAGCTAAGAACAGGAAACTGAGGCTAGAGTTTGCACAGGCTCACCAAAATTGGACAATGGAAGATTGGAAGACCGTTGCATGGTCTAATAAGTCTTGATTCCAGCTGCAACATTCATATGGCATAAATAACATGAAAGCATGGATCTATCCTGCCTTGTATCAACGGTTCAGGCTGGTGGTGGTGTAATTGTGTGGGGGACATTTTCTTGGCACATTTTGCGCCAACTGAGCATCGTTTAAACGTGACAGCCTACCTGAGTATTGTTGCTGACCATGTCCATCCCTTTATGGCCACAGTGTACCCATCTTCTTATGGCTACTTCCAGCAGGATAATGCACAATGTCACAAAGTTCACATCATCTTAAACTTGAACATGACAATGAGTTCACTGCACCCCAATGGCTTCAACAGTCACCAGATCTCAATTCAAAAGAGCACCTTTGGGATGTGGCGGAACGGGAGATTCGCATCATGGATGTGCAGCCAATAAATCTGCAGCAACTGCATGATGCCATCATATCCATATGGACCAAAATCTCTGAGGAATGTTTTTTCCAGCACCTTGTAGAAAGTATGCCATGAAGAATGAAGGCAGTTCTGAAGGCAAAAGGGGGACCAACCAGGTACTAGCAAGGTGTACCTAATAAAGTGGCCAGTGAGTGTGTGTATATATTGTTTCATTTAGGGCAAACTTAACTAAACAATTTGATGTCAGATAGGAGTCATTTGGCCCATCTAGTGTGCCCATTTGTGATTTTGATGTGACTTTGTATTTTTTTTATCTTTTTTTGTATATTTCTGTATTTGTATTTATCTTATCATGAGATGCCCTACCGTATATTTTCCCTGACTACAAAGTTTTGCAAACAGTGTTATATGACTGTTGCCACCCCTATACGTAGAAATGTATTTTTTACCATTAATGATAGGAACAGGATGACCTCCCTTTTGCCATTACATTTTATGGGAGCAATGGAATATAAAATATAGGTAGTGTTTGGCAAAATGAATCTTTAAATAATGAGATATGATATCTCAGCTTTATTTGTTTGCTAAATCAGGATGTTGAGGGTTATTACAGCCACAATTAAATTCTCCCCGAGCATAAAATCAAACGCTTTATACAATAATGTAGCTTAGCACTGACAAAAAGTGGCTTTTTATCTCATTTTGTTCCAATAAACGTCCCTTATCTACGGACATGAAGGCTGCCATTGATTTTGGGTGACTTTCCCTGAACATATACCACCCAGAGCTGATTATTTATGGCAGCACTACTGAAGTCTGTTCCTCCATAGATGTTAATTAGTCAGAGTGTCTGGCTGTGTGGTTAAGACTGGTCCATTCTATTGTTTACCATAGGCAATATGATTAGGAGTCAGGGCGTTTGGTGGATTGCGCTGAGGTCGCACAAACAAATGGCTAACATGCAGCTGTCTGAAAATATTACATTAGATATGCAGAACCAAGAACGGTAAAAAAGCAAAACAAAAAATGAAACTAATACAAAGAGCACAATATATTTAAAAATACAGGAAATACAATTGTTGGGAGATCCCCTTTAAAAGAAGACCAAGTCAACTTTGCATTAACCACTCCCAACATAAAATGATTGCTCACATACATAATAATAATAATAACAACAATGTGCATCTGTGGTTTACAATGTATGTTGCAGGCTTGGGCAGTCATGCACCCTGCTTCTGTCAACCACTGTATTTAAAGAATGATTCCGATACATTCCGCAAATACCCAGTGGTTCTGTGAATTGTTGGGACACTGGATGGTGTGAACATGGAGCCATTTCGGCGGAGGCACGCAACGCTCCATATTCACTTGATGTGGTTTTGTACAGAATATTTTGTTGCTTGCCCTGGAATATATTGCTTGGTGAAACGATTGGCTCCATCATGCAGGAGAACACAGGATTACCGGGGGTATTACAAAGATGTGCCATGGAGGCCTGTTTGCTCGCAGTTCTTGATTCTGAAGATGATCTTGGAGCAGAAGACATAGCTAAGCAAAACACAATCATGTTAAAAAGTATGAAGTTCCACCTGGCAGCGTGTACACAGTTTCAAAAAAAGGAGAAATGTTAGACCAGGAGATCATAGTCTAAAACTAGAGGGCTGGAAGCTTAGATGTCTGCATCCCTTTGGGTAAAGTCAGCGGTGTCTCGCTGGCGGCTGGATGTTATAAACAGATCAGGCTTGTAGCGGGTTCTCGACAAAGTAAATAATACTATACGTATATAGTGAATACATGGAGAATTCAGGGTTTGCTACGTTTCGTTTGGGAGGACAATTTATAAACAAGAAACCAAAAGCCGGATTGTGGGGCCAGGTGTTTCCTGCGAAGACAGCCGCCACAGAGCACCGGAGACAACGAGCCAAAGAACCAAAACCTTTCTTTACTTTTAGCATCTCAAGGCAAGTGCTTGTGCTGTTTTCAGTTTGGATCTCTGTGTGGGATCTGGCTGCAAATGAAAATCCTGGAGGAATCTCTTAATACGAATGCATTGTGAGGCTGTGTGAGCTTCATTATTTAGAGGCAGGAAAGAGTAATGTTGATTTATGACATGTCTGTTCCTTTCACCTCAGACCTTCTGACTCCTACAAGAATGCCTGATCAACGTGTTTACCGTAAATGTAATTTTTATTAATGCGATGGGGACTCAGCTTTGCACCTGTACGAAAGAGCAATGCTAGTTGCTGTTTGTTCTGCTTTACGTCTCCGATACACCAAACGTAAAAAAAAAAATTAAACATATAATCTTAATATTCTGCTAAATGTACAAACTGTGCATGCGCCATTTTACCTTTCTCTACCCGTTTATGGAGCAGCTCTTTGCCAACCTGTTGCGCGTCGCAGCGCCGAATCTGCGATGCGTTTCGTATGCAATCACAGTAACCACGGTAACCGATCACCACCACCTTCCCAGCCACGCCCCCTTGGTGATTGCGAAGACGCCTCCCGCGGTGTTCTATGGGACATGTATTTCTTGCTCTCCAGAGAGCGGAGCAAAGCGTTTACTGCGATAAATCAGTTCTCAACTACAACTCCCGGCATTCTGTGCGGCGTGGGCACGCCTCTTACCCTGCCAGCTGCTGTCTCTCTGTTGGGTAGCGCAGTTGTTTTGCGAAGGCGTCACGGGAGGCACCGAAGCTGTCAGTTAGTGGCAAGCTGGCGGCGGAGTGACATTATTATTTCGGCAGATGTAACGCACCGCGCGGGGGTCTCCAGGGCCTTCCTGTGTGACCGCGGTAAATCTCTCCTTTGGTTTCCTTCTGCAATCTGGGGACTGTCGGGGGCCTCTCTCACCCCGGGTTTGGTCACTTTAGGTCGGACTGTATTTCATTTGTTTACCGTTTTCTGCGGCACGCTGTTAGTTGGTGGCAGGCCGTTACCTCCCATGTATAAAGTAATATACCAAAGGCCAGCAACTTATACCCCCCCCCCGGGTTTTCGGCTGGTCCTCCCCTTTTGTTTCTGTAAGTACGTTGCGTGATGCACTACTTATGTCCTGTTTTAACTATTGTACAGTGCTGCGGAATATGTTGGCGCTATATAAACCAATAAGTAATATCTTTGTACACATTAGTCTTGGGTGTGCCAAGTTGGTGGCTGGCAGTTTATTGACTTCACAGTGGGCTTAATGGGTTAATGCGTTTGGCATCATGTATTCTCAGGTTGCGTCATGATTAAATGATGTATTGTGTGTTGACGGCAGGGAACGGTTGGTCTGCGCATGTAATCACTTTAAGCCATATGGTTGGACTCCTAGTGGAAGCTTTGCTGAAAGAACACCTGGAACGGCCATTGTTTTGTGACTTGGTGTCCATAAGTCTTTGCAGAGCGTGACTTTACGGGGATGGCTGGGGCTCGAATGGATTGCTGTTTACTTCTTCCAAAGAGTTTGCGTGTTGTCAGTAGCTGATCGTTGCTCGGGCTGCTGATCGTTGCTCGGGCTGCTGATCGTTGCTCGGGCTGCTGATCGTTGCTCGGGCTGCTGATCGTTGCTCGGCTTGCTGATCGTTGCTCGGGCTGCTGATCGTTGCTCGGTGTGTCGTCATACAGCCTGAATCTGGCTTGTGCGGGACAGTAGAGTTGGGTTAAGAATGTCAGGTCCTGAATAAGTCATAGGGACCTGTTCACTAAAAGGAGAGTCGTCGTTTTAACTTCCTAACTTCACTATGTATTAGTAAAGGCAAACATTGGCAGGTTCCAGCTACAAGCCAAGTAAAGACTGCAGAAATCTCACTGATTTAACTATACATTACACAAGGCCAGGCCAGCTCTCCCTGCAAAAGAAGCTTATTGGGGAAGGGTTTTCATAATGTATAGTGGAGTCAAGGAGGTGAAACACAACTCTCCCTTTATTGAATAAAGCCCATAGGCGGAAGCAGCTGCTGTGTGTATGTAAGGTGTGGTGGGACCCGGGCCAGGTGGTATGCATATATTATCAGTTTTGAAGGCAGTCTGCTAGCAGCTTCAGTCCCGAAGCTGAGCCTGAAAGCAGCTCCTCCCAGGTCCTTTTTGATCTCGTGACTTTCAGGCTCAGCGTTTTGGTTGAACGCAGAAGACAAACCAAAGGTTTTACTCTGGTTTTCTTATACCACCCCTAGAAAATGCTGTTATGGGATTTAGTTGTGTGTGTGTGTGTGTGTGTGTGTATATATATATATATATATATATGTATATGTATATATATATATATATATATATATGTGTGTATACAGTATATATAATTGTACCTTAAAAAAATCAGTATTCACGCAAAAAAAAAAGTACTATATAGCCTTATATTGGCATATTTGTGACACTTTATAGATCCATAATAAATCAAAATCAATCATGGCAGATTATGACATCGCAATCTTTTTTTGCCTTAGCTGTAACATTTTGTGCTTGCAACAGGGTATAAGAATGAAATCTGTCAGAATTAGCAGGTAAGCGATGCGTGCCAGCCTGCCGAACCAGTGAGGTTTGTTACTGACCTATAACAAACTCTGCTAACAGCGTGACTGTCCTTATTCTACGTATCCCTTAAATCCTGATCAGTGGAGAGGTCACAGACATCAATACCTATTGCGGTGCTCTGCTGGGAAAACCCTAGTAGATAAATCCCATTGTACAGCGCTACGGAATATGACGGCGCCACATCAATCAATCAATAAAGAATAATACATTTTATATAGCCTTTTGCTGGTGGCTGGGAGTATTGAGCACCAGAAGATAATACGTTCCAAAAGCTAATTTCCCAGCACTTTTTCTAGAAGATACTATAGGTATTACTGTATTATGGTAGGCTTGAAGGGTGGTTAACTCCTAGAGTGCCAGTTGTGTAGGAGCTACATAGCCAGCTATGAGTTTTTTCAGTGAATGTGGAGTGTTTAAAACCACATAGCCCTGCATTGCCGATTGCAATATTTGCGATTAGACAGCAGGGTCTAGAAACCCGTTCTCAGGCTCTTCTCTCCTCAAGTGAACTTCCAGAGGCTGTCAGCAGTGACTGGCGCTTGCTGGTGATGTCCTTGACACTACTTGTATGTCCTAATAGCCTTCTTGCCACTGGTCTTAAGGATGTATGGGCACATCCTAAGAGAAATGAAGGGGTTAAACAAACACGCCAGCCGTCATAAGCACTTTAATGCACATAAAAGCTATGTCCTAAATACCAATTTACCACTTTCAGATATACTGAGGGGTTCAGCAGAATCCTGCCTATGTGTTTGCCCTCTTTCCTCGCTCCTCGCTTCTTGGCTCGCAGTAGATTTATTTGGCTACACAGTAGGTATAGATAGGAATTCTCCCTGTGCTCAGCTGGGGGTGACTTAAATGAAAGAAGTCCCATTTTCTACCTCACATAACTAAGAACACACGCAGTAAAATGCATTGGAAGGGTTACAAAATGAAATCCATCATGCATTAAAAAAATAATAAATAAGATTTAAACACTAAGTGTTTAAGTCTTCCCCTGATCCGACATCTTCCACTGGGATGTTCGCATGCATATCTCCAAACACCGTTGTTATCTGAACTTTGTAATATTGAACACTAATGATGTCATATAGTGTCCTTAATGTCGCTTTAGTGGGAGTAGGAAATCCATCTCTTGGTAGTTTACTTATCATTTCTTTCTGCTTTGTTTTCAGGTACATGAAAGATGTCCGAGAACTCGAGCGACAGCGAGTCTTCTTGTGGCTGGACAATTCTTAACCACGAGGTATGCAGTCCTTTGTGTTCATTGTGAATGGAATCAGTCTCTAAGCAAAGCTTTTACACGGCCCAGAGTGCTCCAGTAGACCTTAAATGTGCTTTAAGTGGGCCTATAATGAATAAAAATCCTTATTATCCATAGGATTAATGAACACAAAAGCAAGCCTGTTGCTGTTTATTATTTTAGTGAGTCTATGTTTATATCGTATTCTTAAAACGGTTTGTGATGTTCTTGCGTGATTTTTAGAACGAGGATTCTGTACCTGATTAACCTTGCCCTCTGCTCCAACTGGCATAATTATTTTTTTTATTTTTATTATCATCCTTGATTTACAGACCCTAACATTGCGTTTTATAATTTGCAGAATTAAAAATAGCAGTAGTAACCTTTTTCTAAAGTGTTAATCCAGATAAAAAATTGTGTTTTTATTTAAAACTGTAAATGGTTGCAGACCAATCAGCAGCATCTCGTCTTTAATAGAAGTCTGGGGTAGTCTTAGAACTAGAAATAAGTGAAATGTCACCTAGATCTGTCTATGGCAAAAAATGTAAAATGGCCCATCCTCCAAGCATAAAAAAGTGTCCTGACTGCTGTCACTCAAAGGGTTAATTGTATCATTCGGATTCCCTTTTTTAACTACCCTTAACTTTGTTAAATATTACTCTCACGAGGAAGGCATTAAATGGGATTTCTGACTACAGTGATGTATCAAACAGGGTAAGACTAGGGCTCTGTTGCTAATCAGCACCCATGTCTTGGGCAAATGCAGTTTATAGGTAACATGGAGAAAAAAATAGACATGTTTCTCTTTATTCCTTTTACATGAAACAGTACTTTACCTGGTGCTTTATTAGCTTTATTATTCATATCGCACCAACAATTAATGCAGAGCTTCTTACACTACATATATTAAAGGGGTCTGACAAGACTAGAATTGAGAGACTAAGACAACGCCATACATTAGGTGGAGAGAGAGCTGTTTTATGGGTCATCTTAGCTAGAACAATACATTTTATTGAAATGTATTATTTTATTGAAAATATTATTGATTATAGGATTAATGTATTGGATATCAAAGCAAGAATTGCAAACCCCCAGCAGGTTAAAGCCTCAGAAGTGACCAAATACACAAGACAATTATGCACCGGAACAATATCAGTAATAGAAATGCGACAAGAAGACTATTTAACAAAAGGAACTGGAATCCTGCTGTGTTTTCTTGCAGTTATAAAGCCGCTTAAAGTTATATATCTTTCATTAAATCACTTGTAGGCAAGCATGCTTTTGTAGCCAACCCACAATTCTAGCTCTAGGACCTCCACTAGTTATTCTGGTTACTGCATATATTATGGAATGTCTGTAGAAACCTGACTTGCTTTTGTTTTGCTTGTTCTTACGCTGTAGGGTTCTGATATAGAAACCCTTAACTCTGAAAATGGTGAGACAGGCTCTGATTTTCCACTAGAACAAAGCGAAGCCCTTGAGGAGGAATTACGCCCTGATACACTTCCGCTAGGGCTACCAGGTACCGCAGTTACTAATCTGCAGCGAACACCTATTGTTCTTTTTCTAGTTTAGTCATTTACTTACGTACTGCAACTGTTACAGATCTGTGCGGCAACGAGAACACCGCTTCTGCTATAGAATTGTCTTTTCCGAGTGTGGAGGAAGCCCAGGCTGCTCCTGAGGTACTGTGCATGTGGCTTTTAATCTTATTTATATACTGTATTAAGGGAAACGAAAATGTCCCCTATATGTAAAAGAGAGGATATCCGCCTCTTGGCAGAACTATATGTGCTTTTTAGCACCATCAATAGGTAGTTGTCATTGTAAATGAATAATAATCTAGGAGCAAATAACAAATTCTTCATGTGTTAAAAAGCTCAGCAAAATCAGCTATAATCGCTATACAGAGACAAGCACCAAATATTTAGTCTTCACATACACATGAGCTTGGGGTGGCGATCAAAATCTCTTTAGACAAATTTTTCTTTTCGTTTTTGCTGCATTCGTTTTTGGGCACCGAAATTCGTTTTTCAGCCATTGGTTTCATATGAAATTCAGATGTATTTTTTTATTATTTTTATTCAGAACGTCATTTGGGCGGCATTCCCTGGCACCTTCTGGACTTGCCTTTCATTAGAGAAATGAAATAAAAAATAAATGAATAAAATAAAAAAAAGTTCCCTGGAGCGATCAATGAGGTGCAGCAGCTGTAGTAGTAGTAAGGCGCTGGGCTTGTGCAGGCAGATGCTGTGGAGCAGAACTTTATTCCCAAAATGTTATATATTCTAATACATGGTTTTGTCATATATATATATATATATATATAATAGGCAGCTGTCTTAATCAACTAACAGGGACAGGGAAGATGTCTGCTGCAGTCCCTGTAATACACTATAGTGCTCACTACAACTTCTCCAATCCAACCAACAACACTACATATTCTACACTAAAAAAAACCAAACAATTAATTTGCAGTATAGTAGATGAGTAGCTGTCACTGTCTCACACTCCAACTCCCATCAGTCAGCACACTTGTCTCTAATGCTTGTCTCTTCCCCTTGTAAATCCTGATCGGCCAGTGTTTGCAATTCGTTTTTGTTACTCTTGTTGGAGATCCCCCTTGTTTTCGTTGATTGTTACGAACGCAAAAAACATTTTCATTAAAAATAACGTTTTTGTATGAAAATGAATGCACAAGGCTAGTAATGACTAACGTAAAAGGGCTGACATTTATTTATCTTATAGTAAATTTGCTTCTGATTTAATGTCTGCTGCATGTTTCAGGATTTAACTCACTATGGCCTCCCGCAAAAGATGGAAAGGTCCCTTCCGGATACGTTTTGTTACCAAGAAGAGGAGAAGTTTGCTGAGGACGTTGTATGTGAGGCTGGCAGCGATGACTCTGATATAGTTACCTTGGAACCTCCCAGAGCAGATGAGATTGGGCCCTTGGACGAGGACGTGGCAGCTTTGGAGGAAGAGGTTGCAATCACTGAAGATGTTAACTTGAGCTCTTCCTTTAGCAGCCAGTACACTTTCAGCCAGCCAGAGACGGGTAAGGGTTAACCTAGAAACACTATTAATAAGTGACTAAAGGCTGTCTTTCACAACTTTTCTAACCTTTGTTGTGGGGTCTTGCCTGTGATACTCACAGCCCACAAAACATTGTTATTATAACATAGCTGGATGAACGGCATATCTCAGGAATGCACGTGCTGTACAAATTTATTATACCCAAAGGAGTCGGAGCGACAACCTCGGCTTCATTTGAGTGCGTCTTTGTTGCTTGGCTGAGGACTTACCATGACTTATAGGTGTACTGTGACAGGGCAAGAACCAAAAAAACATATGTTGCTGTTTTGGAAGTTTTTAGAGCATGGTGCTTTCATGGTTTCCTTTTCTGTCTTCTCCTTCTGTCTCTTGGGCCCTGGACTCTGTACACCCCGGGTCCTCCAAAGTCTTGTATCTAGCAATCGCTGAAGTCCATATTATTATTATCATCTTTTATTCATATAGCGCCAACAATCTACGCATCGCTTAATACAATACATATATTCAAGGGGTATGACAAGACGAGAATTGATGGAAGACAAACCGATACATATTGCAGTGCTAAGCAGCTTTTGATGTAGCCTTTCCCCTGTGGGTGTAAAGGTTTACATTGGCTCTACCCAGGCTGCAACCCTTGCCTTCGACTCATGTGCCCACATGACAGCATAGAAGAATGGGACACCTTTTGTAGAATGCCATTTGTGACAAAGGGGTTAATTACTGCTGTCTGATTAAAACAATGCAGGTAGAAATATAGAATTCTATGGCAGATAACCATTCTGACCATCTAATCTACTTGTTTTTCTATGACCAGCGTTACCACTTCCAGTTTGGGTTAAATCTTAACACAATGTTCACTGAGGCGTTGCGGTTAATGAATGGGGAAAAATATGCATGTACACATAACAATGAAACAATATGCACAACTGTCACCCAGACATACAATAAAACCTGGAAAAAAAACTTATTTAAAGGGTCACTCCAGTGTCCCAGGTGGTATACTCAATGAAGAATGCATCTTAAAGTATTTTAAGTCTCCAGTACATTTGTGAAACACAGGGGGACACGCAGAAAAGTTTTTATTGTTGCACAAGCTGCCTTCTCCAGAAGTTCTGCTTGAAGCAACCAATCAAATTGGAGGGTGTATACATCCAGATTGGATGAATTGTGTAGGAATTACAGCGCTTGTTATATGTAGTCCCCTACTTTTCAGGCGATTAAAAGTAATTGGACAATTGACTGAGAAGATGCTTTATGAACATGTGTGGACTGTTCATTATTTATTAACAATTAAGCAGTTAAAAGGTTGTTGGTTCCACATGTGTAATTTGCATTTGGAAGCTGTGGCCGTGTACTCTTTATATGAGGTCCTAAGAAAAAACAAACCCAGAACCTCCTACTCTCCAGGAAGTAGGTGTATCATTGTCAAAGACGACAATCAAGAGAAGACTTCCTGAAAGCAATTGCAGAAGGTTTACCACAAGGTGCCAGCCTCAGGAACTGTCAGGCCAAATTAGACTTTGCCAGAAAGCATCTAAAATGCCTGCCCAGTTCTAGAACAATATTCTTGGGGCAGATGAAACTAAGGTCAACCTATAGAAGAATGATGGGGGGAAAAGAGCATAGAGAGGGGAAGCAACAGCACATGATCCAAAGCGTACTACATCATCATGGTGTTATGGCATGGGCTTGTATGGCTGCCGAAGGAGGTGTGTCACGATCAATATTGAAGCGTATACGGTTTTCTAACCAGCACCTATTCAGCCAAATGCTGCAAAACTGATACGATGACACGTTATAGTACAGATGGACATTCACCCAAAACATACGGCAAAAGCAATAAAGAGCTTTTCAAAGGAGTGGAATATTCATCAATGGCAGAGTCAGTCACCTGACCTTAACCCAATTAAACACGCGTTTCACTTGCTGAAGACAAAACTGAAGGCAGAAAGACCCGCAAAGAAGCAGTGATTTAAGACGGCTGCATTAAAAGCCTTGCAAATCATCACTCGGGAGGAAACCCAGCGTTCATATTAGTTTGTCACCTTTGAGCAGGGGCGTAACTAGAAACCTCAGGGCCCCGGTGCGAGAATCTGTTAAGGTCCCCCCCAACCCCCAACCCATCTATCTCTTTCTCACGATCTACCCCCCCTTCTCACGATCTACCCTCTCCCTCCCTACCCCCCCTTCTCACGATCTACCCACTTTGTAGGTCACTTACCGTCGCCGCTGCCGAATCCGCAGCCACACCCGCCTGCCTCAGCGCTGCCCAGGGTGCTATGTTGGGAGCGTGAGGCGTTTGTCTTGGGTGCCGGCGCTCAGCGGGAAGCGCGGGCACCCGAGACGAACACCTCACGCTCCCAACACTGCACTCTGGACAGTGCTGAGGCAGGCGGCGGCAGCAGCGGCGGGGAGCGGAGGCATCCTGGATTTCTGTCAGTCAGGGGGGCCCAAGAGTTGCCGAGCGGTCGTTTTCAGCAACCGCTCGGCACCCCTTGGGCCCCCCTGACTGGCAGAACTCCAGGGCCCGGTCGCAGTCGCGACCCCTGCGACCCCGGTAGTTCCGCCACTGCCTTTGAGCCCCCGACAATCGGGGGGGAGTATGTAAGAATTACCTCTATTTTCGTAACGGTTTTTACAATATTTTTTTTTAAACCCGGTGAACTCAAGCTGAAGCTTGCACTGTTTTTCTGTTGCGATGGCTATGTCTGTAAACTAATTATTAGCGATTTTAAAAGCACATCATAGCCAAAAGTGTAGTTATGTTTCCATGTCCTGCTGACTTAGGATAAATGTTTCAAGAAAAAATTGCATGGACTGTACTGACCATCACTGGTCTTTAGTGCTATAAAAAAAAAACCCCAGTAGGTTTTTGGTTTGAGCTGTCCCGTTTTTAGGTTTCTTTTATAATAATACATTGTTGCCTTCGTCCTTGGTTCTTTATTATAAAATGGCTTTAGAATGAATTGATTGACTTGATGCAGTGTAATCCTAACAGAGGACTTTTTTATTCGGCAGTTTTCCCATCTCATCACAGTGCAGATGACTCCAGCAATGATGAAGCAAGCGATGTGTCAGGTCCCGCTCTCCGACGCCGTCGTGCAAAGAAAGATTCTGAGCATAAGGCTCCCGCTGACCCTCCTGCACCTGTTGAGCCTAGAACTTTTGGCTTCCTAGGGCGCAGCCTGAATAAGTGTATTATTCTTGCTCTGATCATTGCTATGAGTATGGGGTTTGGACATTTTTATGGTGAGTTCAGGTTTAATCCAAAGAATAATTAAGGTTTTACTTTTTGTATATGTTAACTCCTGTAATTCTGTTCACTTTCCTGGCACCGATGTTGGTTCATTATTCACTTTTCATTAGGTGTATCATGCAATGCCCGGTATCTGAAATTTGCCTTTGGCCTCTACTATTTGTCTATGCATTCAGCACTACTAACTTGATTTTATTTTCTCTATGTTTAAAGCGGTGCTATAGTGGTTGAAATCGTATAGGAGCCAGCATTTGCATGTTATAGCACATTTGAATGTAAGGGTTTTTTTTGTTTGTTTTGTTTTTTCACTACTTTCAAATTTGAATTATTTTTTTATTTAGGTTCAGTTCAGATTCTGGAGCGTCAGAAACATGTAGAAAAGATTTATGAACATGAACTAAATGATGTGAAGGATGATCTTCATCAGTGTCAGAAGGAGCAGAAGGCTGCAGTAGAACAGCAGGTGTGTCAAGAAAGAATCTTCTAACTCCTTGAATGTTGGTGAAAATGTCCAGAAGGAGGTAAAGGCGAACATCCAAAAGCTCTGGCTGAGCTACTGGTAGCCTGGACAGGCATTCCCTGTAATGCTCCAGTTAAAACATGGAGCATTGCACACTTCTTCCATTGTGTGCCTTTAGTTCGGCTTCTTCTTATTTGCTGATGGAGCAATCACACGCTCAGGACAAACTGGCATTAGTTGGTACGGGTCTGCACCTGTCCACAGCAACTACCAACAGCCACCCCCGCTGAGAGGTTGTGCCAGCTGAGATGTGTACACATCGTATGCCGTTACACATTGGTATTACATGACTGTTGGATGCAGCTATTGCTTTGTAAGCTGATGTTTATAGGCATCCTTCATCGTCGGGTAGAGAGAGAATCCTATACATATACCTAACAAGGGGATGATTGTTGCGAGAATGTAGGGCTTCTGCTTTGAATAAATGTATCGCCATGAACTGGGGTTATAGAACGGTTCCCATTTTCAAGTTCACAGAATAGGTGGTCTAATATGTAGCTGGGTGATTGTATATGTAAATTACAGTTGTTGCTGTTTTTTGTAGGGATTATATGAGCATTTTACCGAAGACCCAGAGGAGACACAGGATATGGTTTCTTCTCTCAAAGGCCTGATGGTAAAAATGACAACAGAGAATCAGCTGCTGAGACAAAAACATACTCAGCTACAGGTAACGTGTTTTACAACATTCCACGCGTTCTTTTCTAGATTAAATACATACTGTGACATATTTCTCATGAGCTTAAATACCTTGAGGCATGAACACGGCCTTAAACTAAACCAATAATAATTGTGGGTGATGATGTATTTAATGTTAAAGGGGTCTGCACAGTTTCCATCCGGATTTCAGGAAGTTAGCATACAAAGTGTGTATAATACACATGATGTCCCACATGCACTACATACTTAATGCTGTTGTACCAAATGTTAGTATATTATTAGGGTGTAATTCCTAAAAAGGTAATGAAGAATGCAAAAGAAAGTTGTGTTCCAGCACCTTGACTTCACTATACATTAAGGTCCAACGCCAGTGAGCTTCTTCTGCAAGAAGGGCTTGGCTGGCCCAATGTCTAGTTAAATGAGTGAGATTTCGTCAAACTCTTCCTACATGAAATTATGGATTATATAGGACCAGCTCAGCCGTTTAGCTAGATAAACCTGCCATTGTTGGCCCTTCATAATAAATAGTGAATAATAGTGTAGAGTCAACAACTGTTCCTTTAGTGAATAGACCCAGGAGTGTAAAAATCCCTAGATGCAGATTTCTGTGTCTGAAAACAAGTTTCAGTAACACATACTTCAGCTAAATCTGGTACAATGTTCATGAGCCAGGTGTAAATAATACCTGATGCTAGCCAAGTGACTTCGTTTTGACCTTCAAACATTTTTATATTTAATTTTTCTGTGTAAACAGTGCTCTAAATTCATTGACCCTTATACATAGGCTTCATTGTTTATATACATTATAATACCTTTTTTGTTCTCACAATTGCAGACTGAAACAGATGACCTTGCAAATGCTTTAAAAACAACAGAAGGGGAAAATCAAAAACTTGCACAGGAAAACCAGTATTTAAGAATATCTTTAAAGAAAGGGGAAGAGGCATTTTCCTTATTACAAGAAGAGCTAAGGAAGCTTAGAGAACAGATCAGGAGCTTGGAAGAGAAAGGAAGTGGAGATCTAATCTTATCAGAAAACCGAAAACTTAGGACACATTTAAAAGAGGAAAGACAAAAGATTCGGAGCTTCTTGACACAGAAGGAGATTCTGTTAGCTGAAGCCCAAGCCTTAAGAAAAGAGTTGGACAGCGAGCATCAGATTACCGAATCCTTGAAGGCCAAACTGGAAGAGATAAGTAACAGACAGTCACCAGATATGAAGCATGGTATGGCTGATGATGAAGAGACTGAACAGTTGAGAGAGAGACTTACTGACTTGGAGAAAAAGGTAGTTTTTGAACAGCAAAGATCAGATTTATGGGAAAGACTGTATGTTGACGCAAAGGAGCAGAATGAACAGCAAACCGAAGCTCTACGTGATTCCCAGAAGGGACAGAAAAAAGAGAGCAGAGGCAAAAAGAAGGCAAAGGATACATTCTTCAATTCTGTGAAAGACACATTTGATGCCATGAAGAATTCAACCAAGGAATTTGTCAGACACCACAAAGAAAAGATCAAACAAGCCAAAGAGGCTGTAAAAGAGAATCTGAGAAAGTTCTCGGATTCTGTAAAAAGTACTTTTAGGCAGTTTAAGGACTCAACCAACAATATGTTCGATAGAAACCGCTATAGAAAATACACTGAGAGGAGGCGGGAAGAGACTAAGGAAGCACGTACAGTACGTCGAGAATACAAGTCTGATTCTGAGGAAGAGTATCCAAAAATGGCAACAGCCGGTCAAAATGAGTATAACAGCTTACATAATGATGGGCTTTTTAAAGATGAACCTCCATGGAAATCAACGCATGCCAAGAAGACAAGTAGTGAACAGTGCACCAATAAAAAGGGTTGTTCTGGAGTGTTTGAATGCGCTCACCAAGAATCCTTCAGTCTTTTTAACAAAGTATTGGACCCTGTGAAAGTGGAAGATTTCAACCAGTTGATACAGACCTACGTACAGGAGCAAGTAGATCATTTCAGACACTGGAAGGAGCTAGAGCAGTTCATAAACAAATTTTTCGAGAATGGCGTTTTCATTCATGATCAGATGCTTTTCACAGATTTTGTTAATGATGTCGAGGATTATCTTGAAGACATGAAAGAATATCAGCTTAACAATGCTGGAATATTTGAAGATCTTGATGAATACGTGTACAGGCATTTCTTCGGAAGCGATTACAATACTCCACATGGACCAAGGTTGGTTTATGGTGTGATGTAAACAAAAAAAAGCTAAAGTTAAATTTTTCTTCCCTGCTTTGAAAAAGCAGAACCAGAAAATACTTTTCTATCTTCTCTGGTGGGCATAAAAAAAAAGTCATAATCCCATATGCACTTTATATACATGATTTTTTTTTTACACAGCTGTACATGTTAACAATTTTAAAACAAATGCAGGTTTATTTTTTTTTCCTTTTCTATAGAAAACCTGACAAAAATCCTCCTTACAAGGATGCAGAAGGTTACAGATACAGAAAGCAGGAGCAGAAACATCACCAAAATCGCTACAGAAAAGAAGGTAAATGGAATAAGCATGGACGTGCCGATGGAAGACACATGGCCAATGTTGAAATAGATTTGGGGCAGTTGCCGTTTGATCCAAAATATTGAAAAGCATGGAGTTTCTTTAAATCGTAGAGCACAGTTATTAGATCTAGATTGCCTCGACTAATGCTTTGCATGTTACGTGCAGAGATGTTCTTCTAACGCAAATGTCAGAAACCTTCAGCTTACTAGTTAATGGTGTAACAACCATGTCTCCACGAGGAGGACCAGGGCTGATGGAAGATCATTGAAGTTGTAGCTCATTGACAGCTTTGAACTCTTATCCCATAGCTTGTTGCCTGTTGTGCATTTTGGGTCTTAGAGTTGGTATGACGCATGCATCAGCATAGTTGTGAATCCATTCCATTTCAAGTCTTCGTCAATGTTGACTTTTTTCTAATACAGGGAAAGGGGGAGTTTGTCTTGTCCCACATTTTTGCTTCCTTACTTAATTGTTTGTAGTGCTTAAACTTTTGCTTTTCCAAAAAATTAAATTCTAAATAAATAATAATAATAAAAAAAATCTCATACCAATGAGTTTGTTGGTCTTTGTGAATAATTCCAGGATTTTCTCAGTGTTTGTAAAATTATAATAAAGACAAACTAGAGAAATAAAATTTTATTGAAAACCATCTTGTACTTTTTTTAAATCTAGGTTTTATAATCTATGTACATTTATTTTACATATGCATATTCTTCACCAAGTCTTGTCATGAAAACAACCTGTCATTATGAAAATGTCCTTTCATACAAATAGATGTGGCTGCCAACTCGTCCTTCTGGTAAATGTGTATGAAATACAGATGCCGTCTTCACGTAATGGTTTGTAGTTAAAAATGGAAGTATTTCCTGAGAAAAAGAAGAAATATTTGAACTTACTTAAAAAAAAAAAAGGGAAGCGATTACGTATGCTTAATCAGACTTTGCAATTTTAGCTATCTTTCGTCACTTCCTAGGATAACTTAGACACTTGGAAACCACAAAAGGACAAAATGCTGTTATTTACAGAGGATACACAACCATTCACTGTTAGGTCATTTATTTTTACTTTTTTTTTTTTTTTAAATAAACCCTCCCTTTACGGACCTCTTATAGATTAGTAATTCGTGAACTTTAGCGATACGATAAATTAAAGGGTCTGTAATACCCTCATATGCATTGGTTTTATTTAACACCCCCCCCCCCCCAAAAAAAAACGGTGCTTCTGACTCCCGGTGTGTTGTCCGGGCAGCGTGTAGACGTCTACGCGATTCGCGTAGGCAACTTCCGCTGCAGCCGGAAGGAGTTCCCCTCACCGGGGGAATTCTCCCTGACATCCGGGGAAGGTCTGCGCGACGGACGCAGACAAACCCCACTGCTAGCCGCACCTCCTTCCGGCTGCAGCGGAAGTTGCCTACGTGAATCGCGTAGACGTCTACACGCTGCCCGAACAACACATCGGGAGTCAGATGCACCGGTAATTTTTTTTTTTAAACTTTTTTTTTAAACTTTTTGGGGGGGGGGTGTTAAATGGGGGGCATAAGGCATTTCTGTAGGCAGAGTCCTCTAAGAAATGCCATTTAATCCCCTTAATGCCACTCTGCCTCCAGAAATGCCTTTTAACCCCCTAAATGCCAGAGTGACATATAGGGGTATAAGGCATTTCTGGAGGCAGAGTGGCACATAGGGGGTCAAAAGGCATATCATGGGGCACAGTGGCATATAGGGGGTTTAAGGCATTTATTGGGCACAGTGACAAGCAGCTGTGCATAACTGGGAGGCAGGTTGGAAAATAAAAGGAATTAAAAACAAAATATTTTTCTCAATCCTAGCTTTTATTAAAAAATTAGTTTAGTTTACATGAATTAACATTTACTGGTAAAACTTTTTTCCTATAGGGTCATCTTATATTCAGGCTCTTTTTTTCCTAAATTAATATTCAGACTTTGGGGGGGTCGTCTTATAATCGAGCAAATACGGTAATACCGGATATTTTGCTCTTAACCTGTACATGTATGGGCTCAACGTGCATTGTCATTAATGGGTTTAAGGACAGACAACCTGTTGTCCTTGACAGGTTAAGGTAAGGAGAGTAGAGATGACCCTTTGAGTGGCACCTGCCAGCATAGGCAGTGGGCTTTGTGATGGACTTTTCTTAAATAACCCATACGCATCCACATTCATTCTTGTATACATTGGTATTCTCGTATGGCAATTTTACTTGGACTTATTTCAAACACTGGGAGGAAAAAAAAGTCACATGATCAAGATATTCACCTGTTCCAGAACACTAAACATGACCAAATGCGTTGGAAGGTGTGTTGTATTGTAGAATTCTGCATTCAGCCAGGCCCGAGGGCTTGTGTAAAACAGATCCGCCTCATCGATGTACGTATCATGATCCGTAAGATCAGGAGGACACTCAAGGAAATTCATTTTTATAGGACAGTGCACATGGCTGGAAAACAATGGAAGGTGAAATGTTTGTCAAGATTATTATTGCTTGACGAGATATGTATTCAGTACTTCCTCTATAGAGCGTAATGAAAACTTAATTCCATCTGAAAATTGATATGGCACAGAGCACTTTAAAACCAAAATCCAATTCCCTTCATAAATCTAGACGGCCAGATGCTTAGATTTAATGTATGAATGTTTTACTTTCATTGAAGGGGTAGATAAGTGAAAACTGCTGGAAGGCTTTAATACACTGATGGAGTTTAAACACGACAGGGATATGGCATAGCCTGAATATAAGGCAAGACCAGAACCAGATAAAGTTTTAAACTTTTTTTTTTTTCCCTTTCTTTTTACTTTTGAAATGATTAAGCAGACCTCACCTTAAGAGTTTAGGGGGAAAACCCTTCACTGTCAGAGAATACCAGGAATAAGAAATCCGATGGAAGCCAACATTGGATGATACTTTAAGGACTTTTTAAAAAAGGAAAAGTTTGTCTCCTGCTCTTTAAGCGACACAACCCGAGATACATGAGCCAAGGGGTTCTAATTTATCTTTCTAAACTATATGTACTAACATCAAGCAGCTGCACACCCCTGTTTTAGTCACTACAGGAGTATTTAAATGTTTCCCCTAATTAGGAGAATCTGCTTTATTTTATTTGGATTAGCATTTAGATGTAATGTAAGGAAGTTTTAATCTACTGAGAGGATAGTATATAAATGGAACTGCAGCATTAGTAGAGACTAATACAGTAAGGGCAGTTAAGCATGCATGGGCTTGGCATGAATGTATCCTGAACCTAAGACAAGACCATGGCATGGGCTGATTATGGTCATAATGGGCATGCCAGATGGGCCAAATGATTATATGGGTCTGTTAGATACATCGTTATTTGCAAACCAATATGTCTGGGTTCCTTACAGTGTTAGGAGTACGGGCACATAATTTATATTTCTTAATGGCTCAATACACAGCAACATGGAGGAACTTGGGTTTAAATACAAACAGGATCAGCGGTCAAGGCAAGCTACATTTTCTTCTTTCTTCAGGAAACCCAGTTTTCACAAGATGTTTGTTTTGTGGCGACACCAATGACAACTGTACAATGAAATCATTTCCTCTATAGACATTCAAGGGGAGTGCCTACAATGTTTTTTTTTTCCCAATTACTAGTGTCAACAATGTATTTTTGAAAACAGTTGTAGTTCATGCATAATGTTTTCAGACAGCTGTATAATAGCCATTTGTATGTGTTCTGTTATCTTAGCCCAATCTACTAGACAAACATACCAGCTCCTTATACTGCCGGTGGTAAACAACAGAATGGACCAGTCTAAATCAACCAGACGCTGACTAATGTAGGTATAAGGGATAGACCTCATTAGTATTATCATAAAGAATAGGCTCATTTTGGTGTCTGAGCTGGGAAAGTCACCCAAAATATCATGGCTGGCGACAATGGCAAGTTTATTGACACAGAAGTACTTAAACCTGTTTTTTGCCAATGTACACAGCACTGTATTTTATGCCTAAGGAGAAAACTTTTCCCGTGGGAGCCCCTTTTAACATATCACATCAGAGATTTGAAGAAAATTCCGCTTTCGTGTGCCAAACCTGCCCAGCATTTAACTAAATGAAACAATCGGTAGTCGTGGTGTGGTCCAGGTCTCCATGTTGTAACCAGCACGTACCCGCTTACCTGTAATAAGGGAGGGAGTGACATGGCATCAGGACAAGGAGAGACGTAGAGGTGTTGTCTGTTTTGCATAGCTGCTGAATGTGGGTCATAATATCCAGGGCCCCCCGCTGGTGAATTAACCCAGTATACAGTGCAGGAAGCAGGTTTGATATAATCAAGAAGCCTGCAGCAGGTTTCTTCCAGCGTTTCAATTGGGAAATAGAAAACCCTGTTTTTAAGAACAGTACAGGAAAATAAAAGAGTTAATGCATATAACACATAAGTTGTGTGAGTAAGTTGTGTCACATGTACACACACACATACATACTCAAAAGAAAGGCCTATCTGTCCTTTAAGAAAGTACTTGTTGGCACCTAAAAGAAGGCAGTGATTTGCCCTTGATTTGCTATTTATTATAATTCAAATGCCACATGGGCCAATTAACAGGTGTACCTAATGTCACATCCTTATACGCAAGTGAATGTGTGCCAAGAGCTAAAGTGATGTAAAGAAGGAAACCGACCCCCTTGGGTGCTAGGGAACAAGATACATTAAATCTGCACATTTAAAAGCTATTCTGTAAATATCACCCATAAATTACTTGTAATGCTTTGTGAGTCAACACAAGCAACACTGCATGATAGGTTCACTTTATTATGATGTAGCAATTGCCATTTACATTAGTATCTGAAGGTAAATATTCAATCATACACAGAGTACTCACCACAAAACAGCATGCAAAGAGGCAGCACTGGATAGATGAAGCGAAATTCTTTATGGCTCAGGGTGCTGAAAGAACACACAGAACATTGCTATTCACAAAGAACAAAGTCTACTCGTTATATTACTGACACAGCAAATCATGCAATTAAAGATTATGCTTGCTTATAACGGACTACAAAAACTATGAAAATGATTTAGAAACAGCAAGTAATTAACCATTCCTTAAGAAGCAATATTAAGCAGTTGTGCCTACATCTGAAAATGATCATATACTCTAGGAATCAACTCTTCCACAGTGGTCATTGTAGTTAGCTACTGATGGGAAGATTTCACCTTGATGAGCACTTGTAGGAACACCTAGAACAGGTCCCTATAGGTCACAACGGAAAGACCTCAACTTTCACACAATATGCAATTGCTAATAACTGTTGCTACTTACAGCTTGTGGATGGACACCATGAACCTAAGAACTTGTGTGGGTACAAGACCTTCCTATTCAGACTTAGCAAACAAATGTGGATGAGGCTACTGTGTCAACTGCTTAAGTCCACATTGGTAGCTTAGTAGACTAATCATTAAACTGACCATTGAATCATGTAATATACTAAAATATAGTAGGTGTTACAGCCATTTACTTACCTATAAACTAGTATAGTCCAAACCACAGCTACAATGAGGATCCGATATCTTCTAGGTGATGAAATACAACCATGAATAAAAAATGGCATGTGGGTGCCGAGGATGACAGGAAACCCCTGGGTGATGTACCAGTGCCAAGGATGAGAACCATAGAATGCTCCCATATTCTGTAGAACATTGAACTTCACAAAGTTCCACTGAACAAAAGTCCACTAGAAAAGAAAACATAATATACTGAAGGGGCTTGAAGCCATTATGCGTTTGCATTTTCAATACTGATGCAACGCTTACCTTTGTTATTGCATCACAATTTGTAAAGTCTAATGTCAGTGAAAACGTGAATGACATTTCTTGATAAAATAAATGATGAGCATGTTACATAGGGCAGTTGGCTGTCATGGGGTAGATATGTTTCCTGGAGATACTATATGGGGCTTTAATATGTTAAAGACTGAGGCATGCTTAGATCTGCGGTAAAACTAGCATTGCACTTGCCTGTTAGGAAGTTCTTTTCCTCATCTATATTTACAAAGAATAAATCAGTTTCCACCAAAGAAGGGGATATCATAACAAAGGATACTATTTTACCATTCTACTAATACGTATTTTGTCTTTAAAAAATTCTTTAAAATGTCTGCAAAGGGTGCAGCCTATAATTGGGATAATACGGTATATTAGATCCGGGGAGCACAAAATTAAGAAAGCTTCTCTGATGTTATAAAAAGGGTTACTAATTGCAGATATTGCTTATTCTAAACACCATTCTGTAGTGAGTTAAAACGTAGCATTTGGGAATAACAAAGATCCATGTTTTAATAGCAATTAACCAGTTGCATACTCAAATTCTGTATCATACAAATTTCTGAAATGATAACTTACCTTACCAAAAAATATTCTGTCGATTACTAATGACATTCCCAACGAGAATAAACTGTAACATATAGAAACATAGGTTTGTAAAAGCTTGAGGCAGTAGGAAAACCTATACAAGGCTGTGAAATGAAATATAATATAATTATATATATAATACAAATATACACACTACCATCCACTAATAATGGCACCCTTCGTAAATATGAGCAAAGAAATACTCCGCTCTCATGGGTACAATTGCAAACACAACACAGGTTTATCCAACAATTATTGGCACCCCTGTAAATTCTTATGAGAAAAATATATTCATATTCTAAATGAGTATATTCTCATATATAGACTGATATTTTACATTTTTTGTACACCTGGGTGACTAGGAACATGAAATTATTCAACTATGACTTCCTATTTCACAGGGTATAAATATTAGGTAACACATAGGCCAAATCCAGTCCAATAATTAAGAAATTCCAGTCAACTGGAAATGTTATGGATCAACCCAGAAGAGGACATGTGTCTATATTGTCTCAACACACTGTGAAGAGGATGGTTTGAGTGACAAAAAAACATCATAGCTGGAGAATTGTAGAAGCTAATTGCGTCTTGGGGTCAGCAAGTCTCTAAAACTACAATGCAATGTCACTTCCATCCTAAGTTCTTGGGAAGGGTTTAGAGAAAAAGGCCTCTACTCTTATCCAAAACCAAACTCAACTGTCTGTGTTTGCCAGACACTACTGGAACTTCAAAATGGGATCAGGTTCTATGGTCAGATGAAACCAAAATAGGCCTCTCTGGCAATAAACACCAGAGGTGGGTTGTGCCCAAACAGAGAGGTAGCCATATGGAAAAATACCTAATCCCCACGGTTAAATATGGTGGCGGCTATTTGATATTAGTTTTAAACCAGTTTTTCTGCCAGAGGACCTGGAACATTTTGTGTATTATTTGGGTATTTTGGATATTAACTGAACATTTGACTGCCTGTGCAAGGAAGCTTAAAATGGGCCCTAGATGGATCTTCCAGTAGGATAATTATCCAAAAGAAATTAAAATCAACACAAAAACCATGGCCATCCCAGTCCCAACTTGTACCCTATAGAAAAACTGTGGGGTGAACGGAAGAGAGTGCACCTGCCTTATAATTTGAAGGATCTGGAGAGATTCTGTATGGAGGAATGGTCTCAGATCATGTATTCTACAACCTTTGTGCCACACATAAATACATTTTTTTTAATAAATTGTGTTGTGTTTGCAATTGTTTGATATCCATGAAAGCAGAGTATATTTGTAGAAATGATCAAAGGGTTAAACAGTAAAGAATTTTTCACAGCATTGTTTGCGCATATTTACCAAGGGTGACAATATTATTGGAGGGCACTGTATATTTAATTAATTGTGACAAGTACTCAATACTTCCTTCCTTAACAACTTTCAGGTATGTGCACAATTATTTGTGTGTATGTGCGTGATACAAATTTGTATCCATGTGATCAGTAATATATTTACCTTGTGCCCTGCTCTATGCCACCCTGGCAGCTGTACTCACTGCTGCATGCTGGTATATGGTGCGATATTCCAACGCTTTGCATCTTAAAAGCCATGTAGCACCTTTTCTGGATACTATGAATGTGGTGCTGGCTAGGTACAGGCCAAATACAAACATATCTGGTGCCTCACTCCTGCTGTTGGGCCCTCCTAACTATTTGTTATGTCCTATTAACACACACACAAATAATGATACCTGGAACTCTAAGGGTCTTTAATGCAGGACCTCCATGCTATTCCAAAGGCAGACAATATGATGACACCATTACATAAGCAGACTGACCTCGCTATATCTGGGTCTATTACTACAATAAAGCTGGTTTGGTTAATATATCAATTAAATAATGTGAATAAATTAGAGTATTTATTCTATGACAATCAGAAATGTAAATGCTTACCCGATAGGCAGATACTGCTGAACAATCAAGTCCAATTTCATCTGCTCCTTGAGAAAATGGAAAAAGAGTAAAGGAATCCAAAGAATGATTGCTGTTGGTCGAATAAGGAAGGCCAGGGCTATGAATATCGAATATTTGGCGCTATAAAACAAAAACAAAAAAATGTTTAAAAGAAAGTCAGAGACTAAAATTAATTGTTGACATCTAAGCATTTTCCTAACCTATTCTTTGTTTGTGAACCTTCCAGAGGATAATAGTAAAGAGCGAATATTCCAAGTACTGCTTCCATGGTGTTTGTCAAAGTCCGAGTGGCACAGAACCATGTGAACCAGGAGCACAGCTGGCAAAAAAACTGTAACACATATATAAATATTAATAAAACAAACTAATGAAATGCATTAAAAACCTTAAAAACATTTTTGATGTCATTCTTATGTGAAACCCTATACAGAAGACAAATTAGGATGTCATTTGGACACTTATATATTGGACTTCATTATATACTTTAGCCAACCAGTTAAAACAACAATAGTTAATTTCCCATAATTTTTTTTTTTCTATGCTATGTTTCAGTCACTTATGATGTGCTTCACGTGACTTTAGCTAAAATAAAGGTTTATACACTAAACGTGTAATTGTTCTGAGATGAAAAATCTTTTTGTACTGCAATAACTATCCATTACAGAAGGTCTCAGTGAGGGTCGAGCTGGTTTCATTTCTTCAAACAAATAAAAATAAACACTTGAAACATACCACCCACTTTGTGATGTCTGCATTTTCCAATTTCCTTACTAAGGTGTAAAGTCTTACATCTGCAAGACTTGAAAACACAGCCTGTGCCAATCGAGGAATCCAGATCTAAAACAATAACATTAAACAGCTTAATTGGCATTCAGCAGCAAAAAGCCTGAAACAAGGCTATGGAACATTTCAAGCATTAATTATTAGACTTGTGCATTCGTCTTCGGGGCGAACATGAAAACGAACACGAAGACAGCGGCGGTAAAACGTAGGCGAAGACGAAGACACACACCACGAAGACTCTTCGTGATCGTCTTTGTCTTCTAATCTCTCTGGTCCCTTCCCCTTCTAGCCTACCTTATCTTCACGGCATCGTGGGAGTTGACGGAAGCGGAAATCCGTAGGTTCACCATCAGGGGTTACAGGGCAGTGCGAGTGAGCCTATTGGTCGCCTACAGGGACCTCCTCTGGCATCAACCAATTGGCTCACTCGCACGGCGCCTCTCTCCCGACCAAGTAACGGCACCAGGATTTTAAAAGTTTGTTCGAGCGACCAATAGAGTAGCAGCAACTTGTCTAGCAGATACCACTGGTCTCCCTGCTCTATCAGTTAAATGTCCGTACAAGCCACTTTATTGGTCGTTCGTACGGACATTTAACTGATAGAGCAGGGAGACCAGTGTTCTCTCCCGGCCAAGTTACGGCACCAGGAGTTCAAAGTCTGTACGAGCGACTCTATTGGTCTCCAGCAGGGGGCTCGTCAACCAATGGTTGATGGCAGACGAGCCCACTGGCGACCAATAGAGTTGCTCATACGGTCATTTAAACTCCTGGCACCAGAGCTGCTGCGGTATGCAGCACCGTATTAACCCCTTATAAAAAAAACCCCCGTATTAACCCCTTATAAAAAAACAACGGAAAAAACGAACATGAAGAATGTCCACGAAAAAATATTTAGTTTTTTTTGCCGAAGACGAGCACGAAGAGTCCCCTGGTGCCCAAGTCTATCAATTATATTCAATTGACAAATGTTTTTTAAAAAACAAAATCCTGTAATGTTTTAATTCTCACTTCCAAATGCTTATTTAGCAAGATGTCCAAGTCAAATAACCAAAGGACCCCTATGCTCAAATAGTATAAAATATATCAATACTTTATTGGCTTCATCAAGGATATAGAAATTTTGGAAGAGATCCTTGCTGCCCTTCGGACAACCGGTGAGCATGAAATGATTTAATGCGTATGATAACCGTTTTCTCCCCCTGGAAAATGCATTGATGGCCTCAACTATCCCCCCCCAAGCTTTTGAGTCTTTCATTGGCTTTTTATTGTTTTCCCACTTTATAATTAGTTTCTTTTTCATATTTTTGCACTGGTTTTCATCAAAAGTCAGTGCAATGTGACTAAATGGTCCTCTTGGGATTCCCTCTTGTAAATACAGGGAGCCAGTGGTAATACTTTGAAATATTTAACATATGTTCTATTTGCCATGTTTTGATCATACCGTTATAGTGTGCCACTACACTGAAAGGGTTTAAATGCCCAGATGTCTCTGGTCATTAACTGCCAGCTCTGTGTTTACATAATTTATATAGCACCATCATAATCTATAGCCGTGTACAATGGGTTAACAGGACAAAACAAGTAGTATGTAATATAACAATTTGGACTTACAGAAACAAAAGGCAAGGAGAGCCCTGCGCCAAGAGCTTACAATCTAGGAGATAAACTTCATAGATTTTATTTTTATTGTGAATCAAAAATATTACCGATACCTTCCCCCCCCCCGATATACTCACCAAGAACCAGACATCATCCTTCCCGATCCAGTATAAGACTTTATAGATGCTTGCAAACACCAGCGGGTATGAAAAGCCTCTCAAACCTTCAGTCCACTCCCAAGTCAAATAGCCATAATTACCAATGTTAAGGTCATTCCAGATACATGGGCCTATGCAGGGGCAGCAGTCACTGATCCCGTTTATTATTTGTTGTCACATCGTAAAATAGATTAGCAAAAAACAAACAAAACAAGATGAATAATACAAAAAAAAGAAAAAACACACTCTATAGTAGCCATCATGTGATGTAACGCATATGCTCAAAAAAGTAACAAAGCCTGTCTTAACGAACTTAAGACAATTTTCCTAATTGTTGCGATCACACTGAACGGGCATCATTTATTTGCAACATTAGACACACATTTTCATACTTTTGGAATTCGGTGGAAAAGAACCAAAAAATTATAACATTTTTAGAATTTGTGCAAAGGAGCTCTCATATGGGAAAAGATGCTAAAACGATGATGTCATTGTAGCTTTAAAATAAAGGATATTTAAAGGTCATATTGTGCGCAACTTCAAGAGACTGCCAGTATTCATCAGGAACAAAGCTTGTCTGAACCAAGAAGCAGTTGATGATCCTAAAAGCGATGGTTAAGAAGACCAAAGCAGTGCTTTCTCCAAGGACACCTGATCAAACAAAAGAAAACATGATAATAACACATGGCATCAATTTTACACACATGAACGTGTATGGGATTACAATTTTACACGACAGTCCACGTTATGTTTAATTGCATGGCGGTTCCCACCGGCGTAATAACTCAAAAAACCGAATGATCACCTATAGGATCCATGCTATTGAGTAGTGTTATTCTATATGAAACAGTTCGTGGTCAGCCATGAAAGAATATATTGGGGGGGGGTATGATGCAAATATGATGATGTGTATACATTTATCAGTACACCACAGTGCATGCCTTATTTAGGTTTCTTCTTCCAGTATGAAGAATTGCACTCTAATACATTAAAATGTATGTAGGATGCTTGTGAAGTCCTGCATGCAGGGGAGGGTCCTGCAAGTATATGCACGTGTACACACTTATGCGTTACCTCCTCCCGTATCTACATTCGTCTCGCTTTTGCTATAAAGCCTGGATTTCCTCTTCCTCAGCGGCACGGCTCCCTGAGTGCCCGGCGCCCTATAGGACATCAGTCTATTTCTCAACCTCTCCATTATGAGACGGGGCACCCTGTTGTCATGGGATACCACGCCCAGCTTTCTCTTACTTCCGTGTTTGACGCGTGACGCAAGCTCGCTCGAAGGCAGTGGGTGTTCCACCCACTGCCTTCGAGCGAGCTTGCGTCACGCGTCAAACACGGACGCCCACTTTAACTGTTTATTTTCCAAGTAGCGCGTGGTAGTGACGAAACAGCAGCGCTGGTTTTCGCATTCGCCAATTAGGGTATTATGAACTTGTAAGATTCCGTACTGGTCATACTTTACGTTTATTGCATGTGATTCTTTCCCATTCTGCTGCTGAGGTAAGAGTTCGGTGACCTTAGTCAATGAACCGCAAAGTTCCGTTTAACATTATAATGCGTTACTCTTACGGTTAAATGGCAGTTAATTACAATCTCAAAAACTGATTACAGTCATTATACTCTAAGGTACTGGAAACATTGCAATTAAAATAATGAAACCTTATTACAGCCAGTATACTAAGTTCACAGAAGCGTTATAATTAAAGCAGTGTGTAGAGCAGGGATTTCACGCCTTCAGTTATATATTACAGGCGTGTTTTGCCAAGAAATGAGCTACGCAACGTTTCAATCAAAGTGGCGTATCCTGTGCTAAATCTAGTTTTCTTGTGCTTTTATATATTATGTATGTTAGCTGAGCTGCAGGTTGGACCTCTGCCTATTGTTATTATTGTTTGTTTTATATAGCACCATCAGATTCTGCAGCACTGTACAAAGGATAGACAGGACGTAACAATTAGTATATAACATAACAAGATGACGTACAGAAATAACAGGTCAGGGGGGCCCTGCTCAAATGAGATTACAAGCTAGAGCATTCAGTGATAGGGGCAGCAGAAGTTAAACTGAAAATTTTGCATCCAAGTTGCATGGACTCTGATGCAGTTTACTGCGTTTTAGTTAATAATAAAACGTCTATCTCATTCTGCTCATTCACTTATTGAAAGCAGACAGCATAAGTATGTAAATATCTTGCACATGCTCATTAGCCCTCCTGTTGACATCAGAGATCATACGTATGATTGGCTGCAGCTAGTCTCGTTGACTAGAGTAGGAATGCCAGAAGCATACTGCAGTATACCAACTGCTATCAGTAAAGGCGGCTGTGGGAGGAGTTAAATGAGACAATAGAAACCAATAGCTAAAGAATGCCTGCGCCAATTTGCATGCTGTAAAATGCGCAGGAGTCCATGCAATATGCACTTAACACCAACGGCTCAAGTGCCCCCTCAATGTCAGACAAATCATTTCTATTTTATAATCTCTGTGGATGGATCAGCTGATAAAATATATTATGTATTTTAACTTTCTGTCTGGATCAAAAATACTGTTTACGGTTGTCCAGGTTATGATGTACATTAATTCCGTGGGTTCAAAATGTTTGTGATTTTTTACCATGTTATTTTATTAAACATATCTTTGTTGCCCACCTCTCTCTCTTATTCTATAAAGACATCCTACATGGCAAACCAGATGGGTAAAAGTCCAATTCTTAGATTATTTGTACATTTGAAAGATGTAAAAGTAATACTTAACATTAATGAAAGTATTAACATTAATTAAGAGAAATGCGAAAGGGGAAGTAATTTTATATACTGTATTGCGAGCAGCGCCTTGTGGTTTTTTTGAGTTCACATTTCTTTTTATATTGCTTCCCTCACTATCTCTGGCACTTCTCCTTTTCACATACTTAGATCCTGTTTTATAGTGAAATGTGGGCTGAGAAAATTGGGACTATTGCTCATAAAATCTGCCAAAGGGATATAAGACTGTCCCGAGCTAATATGAGCTGTTGGCTAGTTCTAAAATCAATAGAAATGAAACATTTATGAATAATCGTGGTCAAGTTTTAAGTACCTATAAGGACTTTATTACAGATGATTATATTTATTGGTTTCTTCTTTTATGTCACATATATCAAGCTGCTTTGGTGTCTTTCTTCTTACAGATTCTGTCACTGTTTCCGTGAATATGTTTCGTGGACTTTCTTTCCCGCAGTTATTCTTGGCAACTTTCTTGGGAGTTGCGGGAGGAGTGTATATATACAAGCCAATCTACGAACAATACTATTGGGAAAAGAAGACGCTAAAGGCTGATGCCAACAGCCCTGAATTGGTTAAAAATGAAGAATAAATAAATGTAGGGCTGCAACAACTAATCGATAAAATCGATAATAATCGATAATGAAATTCGTTGGCAACGAATTTCATTATCGATTAGTTGAATCGATTATTATCGATTATAAAATGAGGGTTTTTTCAGAGCAAACGCTCTGAAAAATCCCCCTCATTATATAATCCGTTTAGTCTGACTCACCGTCTCACAGCAGCAGCTCCTACTTACTCCCCCTCCCTGTAATCACTGTGACAACTGGCCCCGCCCCTTCCTTCTCCAGGCCAGAACCACATGGCTGTGACACTCATCTAACTGTAAGTATATGTATATGTGTGTGTATATATATATATATATATATATATATATATATATATATATAATGTGTATGTATATGTATATATATATATATATATATATAATGTGTATGTATATGTATATATATATATATATATATATATATATATATATATATATATATATATATATATATATATATGTGTGTATATATGTATGTAATATATATATATATATATTTGGGCTACTGAAAGTTAGGGGAGGTGGGGGTTAATTTAGGGGCAGTTATGGTTAGTGGGGTGTTTAGGGTTAATTTAGGGGCAGTTATGGTTAATTGGGTGTTTAGGGTTAATTTAGGGGCAGTTATGTTAATAGGGTGTTTAGGGTTAATTTAGGAGCAGCTGTGGTTAATTGGGTGTTTGGGGTTAATTTGAGGCAGTTGTGGTTAATGGTGTGTTTAGGGTTAATTTAGGGGATGCTGTGGTTGATGGGGTCTTTAGGGTTAATTTAGGGGATGCTGTGGTTAAGGGGGTGTTAAGGGTTAATTTAGGGGCAGTTATGGTTAATGGGGAGTTTAGGGTTAATTTAGGGGAATCTAAATCCTGGGGGCAGTGAAGTGACATATCTGGGGGTATAAGGCATATACATTATATAAGGCATATGTGGGGAGGGCAGTGTGGCATGTCTGGGGAGGACGGAGTGGTGTATCAGGGTGTACAAGGCATATCTGGGGGTAGAGTGGCATATCTGGGGGTAGAGAAGTGGCATGTCTGGGAGGCAGGGTGGCATGTCTGGGGAGGATGGAGTGGGGTATCAGGGGATATAAGGCGTGGGAGGCAGCGTGGAGTGGCAGATGTGGGAGGCAGCGTGGCATATGTGGGAGGCAGCATGGCGTGGCAGATGTGGGGAGGGCAGGGTGGCATGTCTGGGGAGGATGGAGTGGTGTTTCAGGGGGTATAAGGCGTATCAGGCACAGTGGCATGTGGGGGGTAGAGTGGAGTGGCAGATGTGGGAGGCAGCGTGGCGTGGCAGATGTGGGAGGCAGCGTGGCAGATGTGGGAGGCAGCGTGGAGTGGCAGATGTGGGAGGCAGCGTGGAGTGGCAGATGTGGGAGGCAGCGTGGAGTAGCATATGTGGGAGGCAGCGTGGAGTAGCATATGTGGGAGGCAGCGTGGAGTAGCATATGTGGGAGGCAGCGCTGCATGTCTGGGAGGCAGCGTAGCAAGCCTGGGCTCAAATGTGCATATATTGGGGGGCTGGTTGGGAAATAAAGACAAGAAATGTATTATCAAAGTTTTTTTTATTTTGCTGTTTGTATTTAACATCATTTGTTTAGTAAATTATTTTAAATAAATGAAAAATTTACATTCATTTTTTTTATCCGATTAATCGATTAATCGAAAAAATAATCGGCCAACTAATCGATTATTAAAATAATCGTTAGTTGCAGCCCTAAATAAATGTTATTTTGGACTTTTACGACTTTAAATATTGTTTTAACTTTGTGTAACTGGTATATAAGATTGTTTGAGTGTATAGCAATGTCACTGGAGTGTCATCACCATGAAGACAAACCGAACAGAAAGTTTCTTAGCAGTGCCCAGGATCCCTTCCTAGTGAAGAATTTACGTGCCAAAGATATGGATAAATCTGTTCCGATGTCTAACCCTTTAGATTATTCTGCGTGTCTTCAAAGGCTCATTTTCAAGTGGTTACATTTCTTGTAGCTAATCCAGAACAATACAAAAAAAGAAAGTCGGCATTTGTGTCTCCTTTTTTTCATTAAAATCTCTGGTACTTTTATAGGAAGTTTGCTAGATATTGTCTTATACGTGTACACCCCCATAAAAGAAACATTGTGAAGAATAGCAAAATTTAAGGAAGATACCAGGTTATAAAATATGTCATGACCCAGTCTTTTTATACGTTTCTTTGCATAGGGACAAGAACTGTATGAAGGGATCCTTGAATGTTACAGCGGGTGGCCAATGGCTATATATTATGTATATATGTGTGTGTATGTGTGTGTGTGTGTGTGTATATATATATATATATATATATATATATATATATACTGTATATGGGACAGGTCCCGTGTTGCCTTTTTATGCTCGTGCAGATGGGCGCTGTAGCAGATTAGGCTAGTATGGAGTGCTGTCTGCCAGCGACCCAAGGGTAAATCATCCTAGTACTGGCCAGGCCTCCTCCTGCTCAACTTCCGAGATATTACAGGATTCAGTGCATTCAGGCCATAATTGTGTAATCATTGGCCTGTTGTGTCAGATGGCCAGTCCCAGTCAGGTTACAGACCATGCATAAACTTCCTTTAAGCAGTGCAAGCCATGTTTCTGGTTCTGTCTTAAATAATGTGAAGCAGGGGATTGGTCTCCCGCATCCCCTATGGTCTCTCTGCACGTTCCCCAACAGACACCATTTACTTATATGTTCTGCGTAACAATTAGAGAAACAAAAGGTGAAGGGTGACCTTAATGCTTATGAGCTCACATCCCGGATTGTAAAGAAACCCCTCCGTGAATCTGCATGAAAAAACGGAGCTATAAGTGGACAGCTGTCCAATGTCATGCGCTCCTACAGCTTTATCCCCCAGCAGTTGGATGCAGCACCCAGATCAGCAGTGTCCAGCCTAATGGGCTCTAAGGCTGGGGGTCAGCGGAAGGGACATTACACAATAATCTGCAGGGTAGGAGGGGGCTAAAATGAAATGTTTTCATCAAAGCAGCCAAATAAAACATAAAGGCATGTATGCAAACAATTGTTGCTTGAAAAGGACGAAGCGATTCCCTTCAGAGTACTCAAAATAAGGAAATCCACGTGGAATTACACACCTGCCCTGTGCTGGACCACAAACTAACACGTAATGTGTAATAGCCTAGTATTTATAGACGCGCACACTCAAACTTAACAAATTACACCGGAAGAAACAGTGTGCAATCCATTCCAAATAACGTTACAAGACTCTCGAACTAAGTGTTCCACACACCACGCCCCAGATAGGCGTGGCACTGGAAAAGGGCGCGGCCTCCTCGGCATCATGGAGCTGTTTCACAAGACCTCCTACATGTATGGGCGTGTCTCTGTGCTAAAGGGCGTGGTTTTCTCGGCAGCATGAAACGGTTTGACAAGCTCGCCTACATTTGTGGGCGGGGCCTGTCTTGGGGCTCGGGAAGTGATGTCCGTGGATTCTGGACTCTGCGCTTTTTCCCTTTTTTGGGTTGTTTCGCAGAGTGCCGGCGATGTGCGCTGGTGACGGTGGGAACTCCGGGCAGTAAAGGTAAGTGGTCCGGGGCAGATATATGTGGATCGTGCTGGTGGAGATTGAGCGCTGAGCATGCTTCCTCTGCGTGCAAGCTGGGCATCTATTGAGTTTCTGGGACACAGGCGTTCTATCTACATGTAATAGGTTACTTTTACTTCTCACTCTATTATGATGACTACTCATTTGGAGGCATAACCTGGCTGAGGATGATTGGAATTATAGTCAGCAGCAAGAGGACACTTGCTGAGGACCCAAATATAGAAGGAGCAATAATAATAATAATTATTGTTAATAATCTAATATCCCATACAGTCCCCCAGGTAAAGGTTCTTTATAGCGCCTCCAATTACAGAATATATTTCACTTTATCCCTGTTGACGGCAGCCTTTCCGGCTCCCCAGCACTTACTTTCCTAGGTAAACACTCCATGACGGCCCCTCCTGTGGGTTCTGTGCCCTGTATAGCCACATACGTTGCCTATATGTGAGACCGGTCCTGCATATAGTACACAGACATCCAGTTTAGAAAACCGTATCCTTGAAATTTGTCGAGACGTATTACTGGTATTTCCAAGACTGGAAAACAGGTAATAATGTTCCAATAGTTTTAGTGCTTCACGTAAGGATTATTTGGGTATATCCGTCAATGGCTTACAGAAACCACCTTTTATGTATATTGCCATAGAAACCGTTAGAATGTTCCACGTCTGACCATTCCGCTTGTGGTTATAGTGATATTAACAATTTGCGCCATGATCCGTTTTTTTAATTATTCCAAACTCATCATAATGTACTCTTTTAAATACTATTGCAGCTTTAAACAGTGACATCACTTGTAATGATCAAGGCATATGTTATTTATAAACACTCCACGAAACTTCTGCCTACAGGTGTCTCAGTTCCATTATTAAGCGTGCCTTTGAAATGCAAAGCATTCTCGGCACATCTGAACTGTCAGCTGTTTGAGAGAATAAAGATGCTTAGCGTGAATCCCTGACTTGAGTGGGTCCGTAATTTGACATTTTAATCAGCATTATGCAAAGAAACTGAGACTGATATATATATAGCTTTTGTAGAATTGAGTAAACATGTCAACATGTTAAAGTAGGGGTCAGAGAAGCCAACCTTGGGTGACCACATTGGCCATGTTTTCCAGGATACATATACATATCATTGTAGGGCAAATGTAAAGTGCTGCCCTACACCTTGCCAGATGTAGAAACCTCCTATGCTGTGGTGCACTATGTCCCTGGTCCACAACATGGGAAGTCTATATGTATCAAAAATGGCTGATGTTTGCTTCAATGTTGCTGTTCCTAAGGTAACTTGCCTGGTGCTGGTTATTTAGATGGGTTAGTGTTTCTGCATATGTAATAGACATGAATAGTTCCTCATCCATGAATTCAGCACACAAGTCCCCGCTAGGGAAGCAGGGCAATGGGGGCTTGATGTTTTCTGAAAACAGAATCATTGCAGTATGAATTACTGAATGAATCCCTTGGCCTCCTGCAGTCAAGGCCACTTGCCCCAGTGCATATCTTTGTGGGTGGCATCCAGATTGCATTACTAAGATGAACCACTGTGACACTGTAAGTATCTCCTTGCAACAACCCCTTTTAAGTTAAAATTATCCACGTGAAGACATCTAAAAGACAATCTTACAGGAGAAAGGGTGGTAAGTTTTTGTAACATAATGGTTGCCTGCCAGGGGGCTAGCGTGTAGAGATTATCTGATCAGATGATCTTTCGCACTGTTGCCTGCTCTCTGTGTGTGACTGATCCAGCATGCAGGAGGTGACATCACATCCAATTCCTGCATGCTCGATCAGTCTGAACACAGCACAGAGGAAGAGAGAGACACACTGTGGGCAGGGGAACAAGTGGGCTGTTTGGGGTAAAGATAGCGCAGGCAAGCTGTTTGGGGGCACTGATGGCATAGTCATGCCATTTGGAGACAAAGCTTGCACTGCAGGACATGTTGCTTGGTTGGGTGGGGTGAAGTGAGGGGTCCTGTGATGTGTGTGTGTTTTTAAGTTTTGGAAAGTTTTGGTGGAACAAGAGATTTCTGTAACGCTACTTCCTGTAATTGTCACAGAAACATAAGATATGCATAATACATGCTAAACATTGGTTGAGAACACATTCCTATTTTTTGGTGTAAAGCATTTTCTTATACGTGGCTGAAATGTCCTGCTGGATAATGATGCTTGAAGTGAAGTCTGCTCACAAAGTCACATTGGCAGACAAGGATGCATCATGTGGTTTTTAAACGGGATTATGTATATATTGTGCATCTAGTTTGAAGCACAAAACCCTATTCATTTTTTCTTAGTGATAATCCCTACTAGTCCCAACATATAGAATAGATTAAAAGCTTGCTAGTAGAAGATATATATTAAAAACCCACCTTGTGTGCCTGGCATTTATTCCAAGTTTTACTTTGCTATTGATATATAACCTCTGTTGGATTCACTGTATTATCTTACGCAACATGTTGACAAATAAGTGTGTATGTATGTGTAATATATAATATATAATTAGCAGTGCATCTCTGCCCTATTGTTGTTGATCGCTTCAGGCAGCCTTTGTAACGGAGACATCTTAAAGGGCAAAATAATGGATAATGGCTAGTGCTGCTGATCTCGGCTTCTATGGAATGAAAGTAAATATCCCCAAAAGAAGCTATAGGTAGAGTTAATGAATTTGATTTGCTTTTGCTAAAAGCTGTGTAGGTGACAGCTCATGTTTAACTCAGAACCGTACAGCAGTTTGCACCGGTAAAGGGAGTCTGCCGGTACTTTAGTGGATGTGCTTACAGTCAGGTATCAATATCTGGAAACGGCTACCGTCAGCTTAATTAAAATAAAGGGGATATATTGTGTACTACGTAGCAGGAGGAAAAAAGTATTTTAGCCAAGGGGGCTACTGCCTTAATGCAGCTATTTCTCAACATAGAAAATGATTTAATGCTAACAATTCTGTATAAAAAGTGCAGTTATTTCTAACGTGGACAAAAAAATCACAACATAAAAATAGCTTTCTGCTTGAGGACAAAAAGTATTTTCTATAGGCACTGGCAGTTAACCCCTTAGCATCTTTTGATGTCTGCCTGATTTTCAAGCTACATTGACTCCATCATGATGATCCCTACTGGCTCACCAGTGTTCAATCCCCGTTTCTCCTTGCCCTACTCTGATGGCGAGGCTGGGAGAGAATAATACTTTTTCATTTTCCTTTTATATTTTTTTTCTAGTAATGGTACATGTGTGTTTCTACACGTGCTTTTATAAACATGAATAAAACATTTTTCTTTTCTTAATAACTATGTTTTCACCCTAAATTACCAGCCAAATATGATAAGTGACTATGGTACCAACACAGCGCAGGCCGTCATGATGGCATTATGTAAACAGCTGGAGAAGTAGATGGAAAATGAGTTTAAAATGTTCGTGTGCTTTTTATACATTAAAAAGTATGTTTTTATATACCATATTTACACACACATATATTAGTATTATGGCATGATAACTGTTACTACGCAGGGACACTGCTAATCCATTGCCTCAATGAAAACACTACCTTGTTTACTATTTCTTTTTGTCACACAATGGTTGGTGTTGCATGTTGCTTAACTATTAACAAATCAGATGTTCCAATCAGCTTTGCAAAATGAGTTAAGAGCAAGTGTGTTATCACTTTGAACCGCCTGTGGCGTAACAGGAAGCTGTGGCACAGAGAGGACAGTCTTGTGTTAAAGTTTCCACAGATAAAAACCCCAGCCTTCCATCAAATTATTGCAAAGACTTTTTGTCATTTTAATGACTTAGAAGGGCCTGGTAGCTGGGAAGGTATAACTGGAAAGTGTTTGTTTCTCAAGGAAACCAATATAATCTTGCATTTGCTGATCACATTTTTAAGTACTTTTTAATTTCCCTGTGCTAATTATTTTCAAACCATGTGTACCCACATCTCGTATGTGTTGGTGTATAAATAAAGCTGCACATGATCTCCAATCCTTCACACAAAATGGCTGCTAGTTGGCATAGATGATCCAGCCAGCCGTACATGTGCAGCAAACTACTGCTAGCTCTGTCCTATGGCTTATAACCACTTGTTGAAATAGTTTTTTAATCGCTCTTTTAGTGTCTCCCAATGTTGGCATCCCCGCCCTTCTTTCTCTGTGTCGAGTCCCTCAAAAAATCCACTTGTGACACAGAGCATATTTTGGGTTTCTGTACTACAGAGTTAATTATAAAAAGTGATTTTCTCACCCACTTGGGCCATTTCATTGGTTGCTAAAATACTGTTGCTCAAACTGTCAAAATCACTTTTTTTTATACTTAACCCCACCTGTGTTTCTGGCCCAACCATCAGGTCACCATCATCATTGCATCTTTTGTGTCTACCATTACTTAGCCCTCAGATAGGTTGCTTCCAGTTGTGGTTTCAACTATTGTACTCGCCTGTGTCTGATTGTTTCCCTGATAAATGGGACAGAAATCCCAGCTACATCTGAGGACCCAAATATAGAAGGGTAAGAAGGCTTATAGGCTGGCTTGGCTCCAGTCAGGTCCAAGGTTCAAGTCTACTCCGGCTTGCTGGGCTATAGTATGTATGGATCTGCTGTAATGGCATTTATATGGTTGTAAACGGAGTTCAGGACTTGGATTGATTTTTTTTTAATAATTCTCTTATTCCATGAATCTGCTTAATGCAGTGAGTTCTATGTATTAAGAAATTTCCCAGTATTTCCTTCCAAGCATGACCACAAAAGTTTGCGTTCACACACAACTTTTTGATCCAAACATGAGGAGGTATTTGCACAAGATGACTTGGGTTCTGCAATGTCACATCCCACTTATATTCATTTTATTTGTACAAGGAACTTCTTAGTGCACATCATGCATCCTTTTCCCACACTGTGTAGGAACATATTTCTTAATCCTTCACAGGGAGGGACAATTGAAAGAAGAAAGAACAAACAGAACCACATTCATATGTGTATAGAAAGAAAAAAAGGCCCATTATGTTTAATACAATAAAACATGTTACCAACCCATTCAGTATTTAGTCTTACTAGTTGTTCCCACTTTACTTTTGATTCTCTAATTGTGATAATTTCTGGACCCAGAAAAATGAAATTATAAATGGGATGCTTCTGCCATCATAACGCACATGAAATCTGAGAGTTTCCTTTTTTTCCCCAACTTTCATCCAAATCCACTCTATTATTTTATATAGCACCATCATATTGCACAGCGCTGTATAATGGGGTATGCCATTGTCCTCTTTCCCTGCACCCTCATTTGTGTCAAACACAGCTCTTGCATACCAGTGTGCATGCAAGTTATAGTCTCCATCAGCCAGTTAGAGTGCAAACTAGATGCCTGAGCAGGTATTGCGCTGCAGCTTCTTCCAAAGATAAGCCCCTCCCACTTTTAACAAAGCTTATCAAATACTTATACTTTTTTGTTTTTTGGGGGGCTTTATAAGGCACTGGAGTGTCCCTTTAAAGGCAAAATACAGAATTTAAAGGTAATTCATAGACTTTGCAAGGGATCAGACATGAGCATTTACCATCCAATGGTTAAGAAAACCTTAATTCTGTAGCATATTTTAATAGAAAATGAGATAAACCGGGTACGCTTCAGGGTGTGTCATTGAATTTAATTATTGGTATTGAGTACAGAGTTTTGTCTTCACATTTAAATTTATTTTAAGCTTGGAGCATCCTTTTTCTGGAGACTCAGAGTAAATTACACAGTTAAGGGAAAAATGGATTTCATTGCTAAGCTTGTGAAAGGAAAATCACTTGATCAGTCAGCAAAGGCACATGACAAACAGCTGAGAAGAATTAGATGGACTTTGTAGCAAGAAAGAATGGCATTTATGCATTTCTATAGATTTCCTGCAAACTTCAAGATCAGATGCTGTTATTGATATATATTTTTTTTCTTTTTAACTGTCTCTACCAGTAACAGTGAAGCCAATGTTTTCGATACTGATATGCGGCATGTATACGGAACTTTAAATAATTCTACGAACTGGAGCTAAGGACGTAAAGAAAATTTCTCATTTTAAACACAGGTTAGTTATATAATCTGTACTAATCTGTGTGTGTGCATATGTACAAATATGTGTATGTAATAAGTATTATAGTAGTATAATACAAATTACAAATATTATTTGAAGATGAGTGTTAAATCTATTTTATAGATGGGTTTGGTACGTTTTTATATTATAGAAATGAAAATAAATCTGTTACAATAGGTATATTATGTTTTTGTTAGGATTCTTTATTTAATTTTCATTCAAGTCTACTTGGAAATAAATATATAGATACATAGAAAGCTAGATATATGGATAGTTTGATAGGTTTGATCAGGGATAAAATTGCTCCTGCATTAAACAAATTCAGTTTTTACTGGTTATGCTGCTGAATGCCTCGTTGCCGAGACATTCAGCAGCAGGGGCGCCATGTGACTACTCCCCCAGATAAACCCCCGGACACACTGTGACCACTCTGGAGAGCAGTCACAAGTGCCACTGCGAGAGATTTTGCCTCTTGCAAGATAGCGGTGTCCTTGAAAATAAATAAAATAAGTTCTCAAGAGTGTCTCTCCAGACCCTCCTGGGAACTCTGGGCTCTGCAGATTGAATACAGGTACTGCAACCATGCAAGTCAATGGAGCCCAGCTTTCTAATCACAATGTGATTAGCAAAATTAATTTATTATACTTACTATATTTTTTATAAGAACAAAAATAGCTTTAAAAAGGTGTAAAAATATTTCCCCATTGATGTCACCATCAGGGGAACTTTCCAGTTCCAACAAAATGTAAAGAAAATATAATACAAAAGTTTACTTTTATGAGCCGATAATAAAATGAATGCTATATCTTCACAAAAGTTCACTCATGGAACAGGTTAAAAAAAAACTAGCATGTTTAATGCCCATGAGGTGTCTGGGTTAAGTCGAATTGGCTGGGTTCAAAGATGTCCCAAAAATAGGACATGTGCAAAGACTGACCAGATGTCCAAATTCCCCAAAATTCACACCTTACAAAGGTGGCCTTTTACCTCCCAAATAACCTGAGGAACCCATGGCATGGGTGTTATTACTTAAGAAATGTTGCTGAACACATATTGGGGTGTTGTTTGATACAATAAATTCATACCTGAACAACAATGTGTGTGGAAATGTTTGACAGCGACATATAGCAGGAACAATAAAATCATATCTGAAGTACAATGTGTGTGTTTGTGTGGGGGGGAAACCACAAAAATACCGCCACAAATTTTGACAAAGGCTGGTGGAAAAATTAGTGAATGGAGAGAATTAAAATACTAGCATTTGAAATGCCCTGGGGTGTCTAGTCTTTTAACAACATATGGTTTGATGGGGTGAATTGCATTGGCTGGCTTTAAAGATCTCCTAAATAGCATATGGGGCAGAATAACCAGATTTGGAAAAAATGGTTTTGAAATAGCAAAACAATACTTGTACTTATTGCCCTATAACTTGCAAAAAAAACCTGTGAAAACATTTTTAAATTCAGGACAAATGGACAAATAGTCTCATTTTTTCACCATACTAAATACTTTTTGATAGTATATTATATGATACAATAAAAAATGGCATCTAAAGAAAGCCCTTCTTGTCCTGGAAAAAAATATTATATTATTTGTATGGGTTCAGTTAATGAGAAGATTTTTTTTTCTAAAATCAGCCATTGTAACTGAAGGGTTAAATTAAGATTTCAAGTATAGAAGGGAAAAAGCTATCCAACTCTACCTGGCCGTATGTGAAAAAGAATTTGCCCCCTTAGTTACTAAATCAAACAATTAACCAAATGTAACTGATAATTGGGTTCAATTTCACTAAACATACACACAGGCATGATTACTACCAGCCCTTTGAATCTAACCATCAATTAAATAGAGCCTGTCTTGCAACGTGTAAAGTAAATTAAATTAAAAGGTCTCAAAAAGCAGCACATGATACTGCAATCTAAAGAAGTTCAACAACAGATGAGAAACAGTCATTGACATCCAGCAGTCTGGAAAGGGCTACAAAACCATTTCTAAGGCTCTGGGACTCCAGCGAACCAACGCCAGAGCCATGATCTACAAAGTCATTAAACTTGGAACAGTGGTGAACCTTCCCAGGAGTGGCCGGCCTACCAACATTCCTCTAATAGCTCATCAACTCATCAGGAGGTCACAAAAGAACCCAGACTAACATGTAAAGAACTACAGGCCTCACTTGCCCCAGTTTGAAGGACAGTGTTCAGCATACCACAATAAGAAAGAGATTGTGCAAAAATGCCATCCATGGGAGAGTTGCAAGGCGAAAACCACTGCTGACCAAAAAACATCTTGATGACCCCCAAGACATTTAGGATAATATTTTGTGGATTGATGAGTCAAAAATGTAACTGTTTGGAAGGCATGAGTCCAGTTAATGTGCCGGGGCTGCCTCATCACCTCTGGTTTGGCTCTGGTTTTTGTAAGTGTGATGGAGGAAGAGGGAGATAACCGTAGGACAGAAAATGTATATAACATGCTAGCCACCTGATCATATTTTACCCATCAAGAATGTAAGCTTGCGAGCAGGGCTCTCTCCACCTAATGTATCGGTTTGTCTTAGTCTGTCGATTCTTGTCTTGTCATACCCCTTGAATTTATGTATTGTATTAAGCGCTGCGTAAACTGTTGGCGCTATATAAATAAAAGATAATAATAATAAACACACTTTTGTATTTTAATTTAAATATTTGTTTGAATTTTTCAAAGTATGGAAAAAAATAATTCTATTTAGTCACGTTAGATGTTTTGTCAATGTTTGGAGCATTCCTACTTTTAGTAGCGCTTATTTATATGACATCTTTGTGTATTTTTACATTCCTTTCTTCATGAGCATTTCTACTGTTCAGTCCTTGATGTCACAATCCGGAGTCACAGGATCAGGCTGTGGGAAAGTGTTAGAGTTTTGACTTTCTGCCAAAGGGATTGTAAGGTAGGGAGAACAGAGCGCTCCACAGTGCAGTAGGAGATAGACTCGCCTAATTAGCTTCTGTATTATGTCTACATCATTAATGTGTCTCAGACTTGACAGGAGTAAATCACCAACGTATTGGCCACTCTTTCTTCTACTTCTATATATCGTTTTCTTACAATGATTTTATTATGAAGTGTCGTATATAATATAGTAATGTAGTTCTATTCTATGTCACCATAAAGAGAAACTCCCGTCATTGTATTACTAGTATCAGATTAAAAAAAAATCTATATTTTTGAAATGTTGCAGTTTTTCAAAATTAAATGGGTTCCAGATCCCTGTATGTTAGTAATTTGTATGTGTTTTAACTCTGTAATCCTTAGTCTACTAGACAAATAGCCTGACTCTGTATCACAAAAAATACAGAAAGAGAAGCACACCCTAAAAAGCATACACATTCAGATTCCAGGGTGCTGCTGAAATGACCACACAACACATCAAGAGATCAGCGCACACCCAGCAAATACAAGTTAACCCTTTGGCAACAATTGACGCGCCTGCCACATCATGTGTTCATGCGGGTGTAGAAAGCAACCTTACTTCTCCCAAAAAGTATTGCTGTAATGCCTCAATGTTGAATTCATAGTGGTGCCAAGAATTGTGCCACACATATATTTAACATTTTTTTTTTAAATGTATTTATAAACTTTTGTTGTATTTGCAATTGCTTGCTATCCACGAGAGTATTTTTGTGTATTTGAAGAAAAGATCAAAAGGTTGATACTACAAAGACATTTTTCACAGACGCCTTTGCTCATATTTACTAAGGATGCCAATATTTGTGGAGGGCATTTTGTGTGTGTGTATTTGTAATATATATTCATACAAAATATACACACTGACTCTAACTCACATTGCATGAGGTGAGAGCAGTGAGGTCGTACGCCCTGATGGCAGCCCTGGTGTTGGCATAGAATGAGTCATCAAACCTGTTGTGGTCCTGCTAAAGAAACAAGCACTGCATATTATAGTGAGACTAACAGTTTCCTTGCATTATAAAGTAATTTAATAAGTATTTATTGTACCTGTAATTACATCTATTCTGCAGGACAAGCTGTAGCGCAATGCCTCTTGCATGGTCTAATATTTTGCACCGCTGATTGGCAGCTTGAAGTTAAAATACAGAAAATGTTGTTGTATAAAAAAAAACCTTATCAAATATGATTGTTTGTATTTATGCACAGCTGACAATATAAAAGAAACTAAATGGCAATATACTCTTGTTCCAGTGGGACCCTATCATCATGATCATTACATTCCTCATATCTGCATTAAAATCAGTTAAACTAATGTTTTCTTTTTAAGGATAATAGAGCTTGATACATTGTATGCTCCCACTAGGAGGGTCCTCTTCTCCTACTGTAGTAGCGTGTCTTAATGTGGTCCATTTTTATCTGCCTCATTGTAATAGCGTCATGAATCTGCTGGCGCTATAAAAGTTACAAACAAGTGTGCTAGAAACCACTAGATGGCATTGTAATTATCTGCAAGGGGTAAATATCACACACACAAGCTATGTAATTTGTATGGTTGTGACTTCCATTCAAATGCATAATCCTATAAGTACTAATTTAAGGGTAGATTGGTCATTTTAGGGCAAAACATTGATGTATAATGTATAGCTCTAGGATATAGATTTTACCCCCTTGATACCAATAGGTATGCAGTAGGTGTATAAAAGAAGCAGCGGGTGTATAAAAGAAGCATCAGTGCTGCCCCCCCAAAAAAAAAAATCACAACTGCTGTGTTTTCAGTCTCACGTGGAATTTGTGCACCTAGTGCAAAGCAGTTTGGACCACAAATTTTGTATGTGGAGTCACGTGGCTTCTCCATTAGGCAAGCTATCAGACTAGACCGTAAAGCGGGGTGGCCTATACTATGAGTAGGTAAACCCAGGTCAGGAAGGAAGTATTGAAGAGTCTACTTCCAGTAGCGGATGTGCTGGTCAAAATGTCTATGGCAGGTATTGGAAAGTGTTTCTGTTCATCCATCTGGTGGTAATGGGAAGACCTTGCTCACTCAGAGCTGATTGGACCTGTTCCAAAGATGATTTTCTGTGGAAGCAGTGCTTGTTCCTGTGACATGAAACATGAGTATTCTGCAGGCCTTGACAGTTAGATTCAGCAGAACCTTTGCCTTTCTACAGTGATGACTCCAAGCTGTACGATAAAAAAAAAAAAAAAAGTGGTCCTTGCCATCTTATGTTTAGTAATATCACAATAGTTATCAAAGGATCATATGACTTGTAACATAACACCATGTCTGTTTTATGTCTTTCCTTTGAGAGAAGCTTGTAACACCCACACAGTGCATCAGTTGTTTAAATGTGCTACACCCCAGCACACAATGGAAGGCTGTCCGTGACCCTGCCTTACATTTCCAGAGACAGGCGCATTTATCTTCCGGCTATCAGGTCCAGGCTGGCTTCATACTTGACGGATGTGAATAACCAACGTTGAATGAAACATTTTATTCTAAAACTCCTGTTATTGAATATGTGTGTGTGTGTGTGTGTGTGTGTATATATGTATATATATAATATATATATATATATATATATATATATATATATTTTATTAAGATTGAGGAGACGTGCAGAAATGCTGAAGACCAGGTTGTGACTCTCGCTATTAACGAGTGGCAGCTCAAGTGCCATTAAGTTAAAATGAATGGCCTAATAATGTGTACCTTGGATCTGCCAAAGACTCACAATGTTTTAATAATGAACTTTCTAATCTGGAGAGCAGTAAAATGCCTTTTCCTTCTGTTTTATCACATGAACTATAAGAACGTTGGAATTCGCTATCGCCATGTGAACACTCAATGGACAGCCTCGTACTTAGATGTGTGAAAATTGAAAATAAGTATTTTATTTATTTTATTTTAAATCGGCTGGAGCACATTTTGTCCTTACTGTGGATTCATCAAATGTTTTAAATATATAATGGGAAAACTAAAGTTAAAATATTTATTTATTGTTAATTGTACGTATTGTCCATTTTACTGCGATTGAAAATTTGTATTCTCCCGTATTGTATGGAATCTGCTGATGCTCCTTAACTATATATATATGATCCTGACTATATAACAGAAGTAGGCTATGGTGACACTGAAAGAGTTAATCGTAACCATCTGTAGAATCTGGTTATTTCACCTTTTAAAGTGACAGGAGCTACCCGTATAGCGACCAGTACGGCTTACATGCAGCAGGCACACCTATAGCAGCACAGAGCCCGTCATCTGTGTGAGCAGGTGACACGTAGGCTGGCTGACTGTGTGCTAAACAGGTGGAGCGAGAAAACACTTCTGATTAAAACTTCCACCTTAGATTACAGCCCAGCTGGGGTTTTCCTCTTGGTTTCCAGAGTGGAGGTGAGTTCCCAAATTGCTTTCTTGGGACTTGGTGCATTGCGTGAACTCCCACCCCAGCAATCTGCGGTGCGGATAGATGCCAGGGTGGGCATTACACTACAATCTGAACCCGTGCATTTTATTTCCATGGGGATGTGTTTTATATTATACTCTATCAAGTCCAGGGGCTTGAAAAAAAATTGTTTGTAGAGCATGATGTGGTTCAGTGCACTGAGCAAACAGTTCTGCATGAAGGCGCCTTCGCTTTGCTTAGCTCTAATATAAGTGAAAAATGCAGTATCCAGTAACATTGCCGATGTCACAGTGTTAACCCTGTCTAATGGGTGCATGTGTTTCGTATTGCATTGAATGTGCGGTGACGGTGCGCGGAGACAAAAGTGCATCCTTTATCGTTTTCCACTGATTCATTTCTACGGAACTTTTCAATGTAAAATGATCTGTTGTATATACCTTGCTGTTGCTACAGTCTAAAGATCCACTGTCCTGTACATGCACTGTTAATTGTAAGTGTACAAGCTACTCATCTAATGTCTTAGTCTGGCTTGCTTTAACATACCCTTTGAATGTATGTAATGTAAGAAATGCTGCATAAATGTTGACTTGGCCACCAGCTCTCCAGCTGTCTTGGCTGAGCCTTGAGTAGTTGCTGGTTTTGCTGCCGGCTTGGAAACTCTTGGTGTTTTCTCGTATTGTTCTCGCTATTAATCCATCTTGGATCTAAAGAGTTAAATACAAGAAAGGTTGAAACATCAACTTCACTTGTAACACACATAACTCAACCACCCATCTTTTTTTTCTTTCACTTAAGGACATCAAAAGGTGGAGAGGCTTCTAGTATTTGTGTAAGGAGGAGTCGTGGTTTGATTGTTCTGGATTTTACATTCAGGATAGAAACAATTTGTCAACTAGCTAAAGGAATCTCGGCTGCAAGAGGGAGGTGACTCTTTAGATTATACATGGGGAGGGGGATCCAGTGAAAGATGTGTTAATATGAATATAATCCCCCTAATAGATGCATTCAGGGGTCCGTTAACAGTAGACATCATAAAGGTACCATTGACTAAATATATATATATAATTTAAGTAAGAACCATTTTCTTTAGAAGATATGTTAGTATAAAATCTGCCTGGAAAGACTCTCTTTCTTGCCTCAGCAAATAAATTATAAAAAAAGGACTTTACATTTTTCCTTATTTTGTGGGTCAGGCTTAATAATTTCCTGCGTATCATTTTATATTTTTATCTTATGAACTACCAAGTGCAAACATAGCACTGAATTTTATTAATAGCTAGGAAAATAAGTAATCATTTCATATAGTGCCAGCGCATTTTGTAAATATTAGCCTATTTGGTTCCACTTCACAGGTAGCCTCAGAGAAATCTCCTTATCATCCATGCATTTTCCTTATCCCCCAGTTTTGTGTATTTTTGCCTAGCTGTAGAGTAGTACTTTGCAGATTGATATCACAGTAAATGCCTTTTTGTAGATCCAATTTGTAACAACCAATTGTTAACAGTTGACGATAACATGCATTTGTCATCGGGAGCATGTGAGGGTTTCTTTATTTTTTTTTTAATTTTATTTTTGTATCGTTCTAAGAGATACCTATTATAGTGATATAAACAGTTCCTCGCCTTTGTGATCGGAGACAGAGCTTGGCAATGAAAAGTTATAATGCAAAATAGATGCGTTCTATGTAATATTACTCAGCCCCTGGCTGTACATAACTGCATAATTACATAGTTAATCAAGCCAAAGAATACACAAGTGCACTTTTTTATCGCCATATGTTAAAATTTTAGATGAATGCTTATTATATTACTTAGAGGTAGATAATATCAGTCTAAGTGTTTCTAAAATTGCATGATATTGCGTAAGCCACTCCATTTGCTGCGACTGTATTAATACCTGATGTCTTGATGTAGTGGATATCTCCTAAATCTTTAGCGCACCATAACAAAGACAGAGCATCAGAGGGTTAAATCCTGTAGGTTACAAGTTACTTAGGGGTGCACATATCAGCTCTGCTAGGCATTAGTGTTCATATAAAAATACTATAAGCATTACATGCTGGCACATAGGCAATCTCAAAATTTAAAGTGTTCTTAGTGGTATTAACCCTATTAGTGAGCTCGCTCTGAAATGGTTAAGAAGATTTATAATTTTACAGTATTGCCTTTATTCTGGGGCTTTTTATTCTTGTTAGTTCCTTGTTAAGTGGTAGAACTTTGTTTATTCATGTTCCGTGGTTGAATTCAGAGAAGCACAGACATCAAATAGGATACAATTGGTCTTGTGTATCCTTTTGTTACTGTGGTTAATTTACCATTATTAGTAACTTACCTGGTCTTTTAGAATGTATTGATGCGGTCATGTTAACAGCATACATATAATTTAAAAGTTAAGCCGTCTGTTGTCTAGAGGAATTAACTTCAAAACTATTTGGGAGGCTTTTCTAAACTCTACTTAAGGCTACTTTAGTTGTTGCTTAACTTGTTTTGTGACTTGCGGCTAATGATTAACTATTCACAGTAATTTCAACATTTTGCTACTGGTTGGTGAAAATCCTGTTTTCAATGCAACAGAGGGGATCTGCTGTGCACGGCTACACCCAGCAATCATAGGTGAAAAAATGTCCCTATGTTGTCAACTTACATTTTCTTCTACAAAGGAAAGCAAATAAAACCGTTTTTTTATTATTATTATTAATTTCATTAATACGTGTCACCATAGCACTGTTGCAGATATGTGTTTTATATACATATTTGATTTGTGTATGATTGCAATACTAGTTCAAAATGTTCAAGGCTACCTTCTGGCCTGGGTCTCAGGATATGTACTCGACTGTAAGTGTAAATGGATACATTTTAGGATCACAGTCTCGCATCCTATTGTGGCTTAATATATAAAATATATATTTTCTGTAGGATACAACACTTCCAAAAGTCTCAAATTTGCCAGGACAATACCGATGAGGTTTACGTCCTGGTTGCCAACTTTTATGTAACTTGGGACTGTCATCAGATTTTGCATGCACGCTGTCCCAATACCCTGCATGTTAGAAAAACAAAGAGATGGAGGGTTCTGAGGACTGAAAGCCCCATGATGTAACACTACCCCCTACTTAATGTCACTATGATGCCCAGTCATGGTGAGTCATGTCATTTAACTTTAAGTCATAAAAGTATAGAACTTCACAGCAGATTAGAACCCAGGCTATCTAGTTTACCTGTTTTTCCTGATGTAAAGACTCAGACTTCATTCTTCCAATCTATACATATCGCGCTCCCTTAGTGTTTCCTTATTTTTACCCTGCAAACCATTCACCATTTCTGTAGCCCTCCTCTGAACTCTACATTCAATATTTTTCTACAGATGAGCTCCAGATCTGTCCACCCTACCTCTGAAGAGCTTCTCTCCTTCTGAAACTAATGTCTCTAGCTATACAACCCAGCACCCTGCTTGCTTTCTCCAACACTATGTTTTATTGCATTGCCTGCTTATGGGGCATGCAACAATTCTTTCTTGTGCCTCTTTGCTCCTGTGAGTTACAGTGAATGTCAAAATTGAAAGCCATCCTTGAATTGGAATAATTTAATGTAATTCAGAATATCTTCACATCCTAACAAGTAACGTTTGCTATAAGAATTATTCAGAATCTGAAGCTTTATTTCTTTATTTACACGTGTGTGTTATGTACCCATAATACAGATGCATGCCATCACCATCATGTACCACCAGAGGGCATTCTGGTCTATTACCACCATAGGAAAATCATTGGACATTTATTTATTTGGTTTGCCATCCTGCTGATATAATATCAGGGTGCATATATAACCAATTCACTGGCATACTTGTATTTATTTGAATACTTAACCCACAGATATTGGCTGAATTCTCATCCCTAGCAAAACTGATCTGTGTGTCCCAAAACGTCATATATACGTAATATTTAACCTTCTATCTGACTGTTACTTAGTCCCTGCAACTGTATTGGCTGAAGCAGTGTAGTGCAATTTTAACAAGTCCTGTATGAAGCGTTATGAAGAGCTTATGCGGCTATGCACAGCCAGATGCAGCCCTTGTTTTATTAGTTGGGGTTGGAATAAATTGCTAGTTGGTGGTGGAATAAATTGACTTGTTAGCAAAATTGCGTGCAATGTGCATGCATAATTGATAAGTTCAGGTGTTTTAATGTAGTCAGATCATTAAACATGTCCAAATAGGGTTTTTTGTTCTGTGCTTTATTTCCCCATAAACAAGTAGTAGCGGACATTTTAACTCTTGATGCAATTTTCAAAAACCATCCACCAAGTCAGATTTTTGTTTCTGATGAGATGCAGCTGGTGGCCCTGGCACATTTTTCATAGTCTTAAATAGGATGGCCAGGTACTCCCCTGAAGCTCGGAACTTATAGTACACTATTCAGTATAGCCAAGATATTAATGCAGCCCTATAGTATGAATATTTCAGGTGTGTAACTGGTCAACGTCACCCACATGTTATAGAGACTGTTATTACAAATTACATGTATTTACATTGCGTCAGCAGATTCTGTAGAGCTGTTACAATCCGTGGGATAATTGAAAGTCACACATAATAACATTCTGGTACAAAAGGAAGAGGGTCACATGAGCTTACAATCTAGTAAACGCTAGCAGATGACGTTTCTCTTGCTCAAGTATCCCAGGTGAGGTGGTCCTGTGGGAAAATTGAGGGCCAAGCATTGCTTGTTGTCTAACATTTTAAAGACCTCTGATCAGTGATCACAATCTTTAGTCATTGTACAGCTGCAGTAAGAGGATTGCTTGTGAAGTCATTACCTTTAGTAGTCATTAAGACATAAGTGCCATAGCTCAAGCAAATCCAAATTTCAGGATGTCCATTTGTTTTGTTGTTTTTCTTTTTTTTCTCCTCCCCTGTGACATCTAACCCACTTTCATTCTACAGGACGATCGTCAAATAGCGTACGTGGTGGGCAAGCAGCATTAGGCAGCACCGAAAAACATGTTTGTAACAGTGCCAGACTTTTACTGTATAATATAAAATGCATGGAGAAGCATAAAAGACAGTCTTTCTGAATCTAATTTTCTCTTTGATTTTGTTTGCAGGTCACCAACTAGTTTTCACAATGTTTGATGGGGATTATGACTACCTCATCAAATTTTTAGCGCTAGGGGACTCTGGAGTTGGAAAGACAAGTTTTCTCTATCAGTATACAGATGGGAAATTTAACTCCAAGTTCATCACAACGGTCGGCATAGACTTCCGAGAAAAGCGAGTGGTGAGCTATAATTAGTTTACTTTTAGTTTGCATAAAATTTTACATGTTTGTATTCTGTACAATACCCCATGTGTTTACGAGGAGGACGTTGTGGAAATTAAGGGCGTATGATGGCTGTCTTGTCCCCTTAACCATCCTTTGGAGGTATAGTTCAACAATGATTGGTGAGCAGTATACTAAGCAGGGTAGTTGAAATAAGTTATTTGTTTCATTTCCTTCTGGCAAGAGAAATTGATGAATAAGGCAATAACCCACCTGTGCAAAGTATAACCTTCAGAGGGATACTGTGTTCCCTGTGGGGTATCTTTCAGAAACCTTCCATGTTTTTTTTTTCCCCTGAGAAATATATATGATTTCAACAATCGTTTATCTTCCTTAAGAGCATGACCATGAACTATTTGTTTGAAAATACATTGACGTTGTTTTTCCTGTGAAATATTTGAAAAACGGAATATCTGTGAGGTTATGGCTTACGTTGCAGGCAAAACTATACCTGCCCACGCAACAGCCTGTATAGAAGCGTAAGGTTCTTAGAACGTTTGGAAGCTTAGGTAGCGTTCCTTGCCTTCTCAGCCGAAGCCGTTCTGCAACTGGTTGCCTAAGTATAAGAATTGTTTCATAGGGGACTGTTATAGAGCAAAGGCTGTTTCCTGTAACTCAACAGTTGCTATGGCTCTCTGAATTAACCAGTCCAGGATGATGGGAAACCACAAGCTGTGAGACCATGAGTTAGTTTCCCTGTCATTAATTTGTCTTATCAGGAAACCAATTCAAAAAGCTCCCAAGGCAGCAAGTACAGGCAATCTAGCTGCTGTCACTCTCCCTCTGGTGTAGTTAGTGGGAAATAGTGCATTCGTTTGATGCCTTGTTAATTTAGCTCGTACTTGTGAAGCATGTCTTGTTAACACCAGCCACTGACTACAGTTAACAGTTGGTTGCGGTCTTAAGGGTTTCAGCCATGTGGGACGTTTCTGCAAATTACTTCGCATCAGCTATTCTAAACTATTCCATCAATAGTAGACCTCAAATCAAATGTTTCTAAGTCTTGGTTATATATATGTGTGTATGTATGTGTAAAATATTAAGTGTATGTTGGCTATCACGCATAATACCTCCAACAAACTGCACTCTAATTGGACCATTGCCTCAAGCCTCGCCCAGTGTGACCAACCATTCCCACGATGGCATGCCGTTTACATGTATAGGTATTGAGGTAGCTATGCTGTCTAATTGGGAGTATTGAAAATACAGTTGCGCCTCTATGTACCTTGTAATATCATTGTTTCATTGTTATTGCTTTAGTTGATGCAGCCACACTTCCCATACAAGCCTGCATATGATTTTGTCTTTTTTTTTCCCTTAGGTATATCGATCAAACGGTCCCGATGGCATGACCGGCAGAGGACAAAGGGTTCACTTACAGTTATGGGACACTGCAGGGCAGGAAAGGTGATTCTGATTGCATATTGTTCATTTAATTTCAATGATGAGTATTATGTAATGGCATCTTTATAGCTTCAATGAATGATAAAGAAGAGATGAAAATATCACAGAGCTGTTTGCATTTCTGTGGTTATGTGGCTAAGCATGACCCTTCGCTGTTTCCCACTCAACATGTAGTCTTCAGATTCTGCAGTGCTGCAAGACCTCAAGTTGAACCTTAATCTTTTCTTTGTGTGTTGGCTTGCTTTAAGCTTATGCTGCACACACTTCTTTTCTTTTTACTCATTATATCGGTGCATTTCAGCGGAAGGCTAGAAAATACAGCAAGGTCCAATTGTTAAACACTTGCACTGGGATGATACTTGTACTTTGATCAGACCAATGTATTTCTAAAACCTACATCTGCTCTTTGATGTCTCTCTGTGCACAGCTTTATGGATAGATTTTGCGCTGGTGGCAGATGTAAGTTAAACCTTCTTTCAGATACTTTAAAGAGAGTACCACTTTGGTTTTTAAAAACTCTTGGATATTGTTTTTGTAAACTCTTTTGTAAAGATCTGTTTACAGATTTAGATGGATAATTGAAACCTAATATATTGATCTTAATTAGAGCCATTTTTATTGAGAATTCTCTGTGGAGTTGCAATGGTCATGGACCATATCAAAAGTGCATTAGTCCCCCTTGCTCAAGTTGATTATCCCCATGGTGAAGCTTATCAGGTGCAGCTCATCTAGTCTTAGTAAAAGGATCCTTACAGTCTGATAAAGTTGAGGATACTCTTGAATCTTGATAGCTGTTCAATGTTCCTAAGCAGTCACCTTTCCATACAAGAAGACACCAAGGTTAGTTGCATACATTAAGTGATGTCGGTTTTAATTTTGTTCTTGCGTCTAGATGTTTTAGACTTATAACTATATATCTGTCCCCCTTTCTTTTATAATGTATGTCTATAACTGTGGTACAATTTGTCAACCTTTCCGAGCGTTCTCCTTTCGTATATTTGATTCCCGATTTTCCTCAATAAGCAAGACACTGTATGATAAGATACTCATAGAATACCTGCTTGTCCTTTTGGGGAAGATAAAGGCAGTACCCGTGTGAGGCTGAGGAGGCAAAGCGTTTTTTGAAGTCCCCAGGATAGGTCCATCTGGGCACTCTTTACTGTGGGGTGATGGGTAGGGACTGGAAATGCCATAGTGGTGCCCAGTGCCCCGAGACTCTGCTTTTTGGTGCGAGGTATGGATTTACCTTTTGACACATCAGTTGTTCTCCTCTTTGTAGGGGGACCAAGAACATCTGGCAATCCCTTGGTTTTAACAGGGAAAAGGAAAAAATGTTGGTGTGCTAAGCTAGTCTCAGGCTCAAATAATACAAATGTATAATGTGAGGCCTACCAAACAGGTGTAAGCATGCTGCAAATACAGTGTGTTGGCTGTACAATGTATACAAAAAAACAAAAACTGTCTAATAAAGTTGGCAACAAATATATAAACATAATATAAATGAGAGGTTTTGGTTATATGAATTGGCCAAAGCATAATTAAGCTCACCCGCCACGTCCCTTGGTTTTGCCAGAGAGGGTAGGAAGGGGCTAATTATCCTTTCAGGGAGTCTGGCCCACGAAGAAGACTGGGGAACTGCTGTTCCTCTGTGGCCTTACAGTGGTACAGACACCTATCGCATTTTCTTCGCTGATGTAGTAAAGTATGACACCTTGGGCTTCTAACTTAAATCCATTTGCCTGCATGGTTTCAATTTATGGTGGTTGGAGTGATGCATGCTCAGCAATGGATAAGTGTTGCTCCAGCGTTGGTAGACTATTATTTGACAGCCAGATGGTGTTCCATTAGTCTGCTTGCCTTTGCCTCAAGCTTTCACTTAATGCCCCCACTTAAACTGTCTTTTTCTACTTGTTTTATAGGTTTCGCAGTCTGACAACTGCATTCTTCAGAGATGCCATGGGTTTTCTTCTGCTTTTTGATTTAACGAATGAGCAGAGCTTCCTCAATGTCAGGAACTGGATAAGTACGTGTTTCTTCTTATAAAAAAACAAAAAAGAAAAAAGAATTTGTGAACTTTATAAGGCTGTGGTTTAAGGTATTCATATGACATTTCTTAATACTCCAAGCTTCCATAGTGTTTCATGTTCACAGTGAGGGTTCCATGGCCTCTGGAGAGCTGGAGGTAGAGGAGATGTAGTGGCTGGATTAAAAGCACCATTATGCCAGAGCTTGCAGCGTTTCTGTTTGCAGGCTTTGGGATGACAAGAAGCTAGCAAATGGATTTGACATGTTAATAAACCATTAACAGAAAATATAATTTGGAGGGAAGAGGGGGGAATGCTTTTTTGGGTTCACATTTCTGGTTTTCTACCGTTTATATTATGTTTGAAGATTCATGTGAGATACCTTGATTGCAACCATATTATGGTTTATATAAACGAACACAAAAGAAATACAAAGTAACCTTGCATGAACGAGAGTAAAAATGAATTTGCAGCATCGGGGGTAAATAAAGTGTAATCCTTTTGAACCTACAATGGATAGTGGGTTTATTTCTGGATTCTGCATATATTCAGCATCTTTGTAGGCTGCATCTTTTGTCTGTTGTGTCTAGCATCTGTGAAAAAATGCCACACATTTTAACATAAAAAAAGAGAAAAAAGTTCTGCCACACTATTTTTTCATATAAAACCTGCAACTCTGGGGTTAAATCTGGATTATCTATTCACACATTGAATCTACTTTATCTTAATCTTGTTTGTTAAAGGAAGCTTAACATTCTCTGGACTTTTCTTTATGAATATAAAGGAACACCCTTACCTTCTGCAAACATCTTGCTGTCTGAAAATCAGTATAGATTTCCACCCAAGATCAAATCTTACATGTTAGGTATGGAATGTGGTAGATCAGCAATGTAAATTCATTTAAACCATAGGGGCTCATTTACTGCTAGAAATACGAGAATTTCCGTGTTTAGGTCTATACTAGATACGGTGGGTGTTTTAGCCATTGTATCTTGGGAAACTAACAGTATTTTACAATCTTGGTTGTATGGCAGAGGGAAGGCTGTAGCTACTGCTGGAAGCGAAGTAACAGTCCTCTGCAGAGGAAAGGTTGTAGTACCTATTACTGAGAGGCTGGTTGAACTTATTAACAAAACTTTCCAAAAAATGTTTAGCTTTGGTGTTCATTGTACTGTGTGATTCCTTTAATTTGTCGGGATTGGAAAGTACTGTCACTTAAGCTTGTCAGCGGTGGTTATGGGTGACAGGCTGGGATTGTAGTACTAAAACCCAAGACTCAGTTGAACAGACCAAAGGAACAAAAATGATTTGGATGAATTGTCCACTTTGTTTTTGGTCTGCCTTTTGGCTTCTCTGTTTTATTCTTACTCTGGAGTAGAGGACTGCATTGGGAGGCAGGTCCCGCCAAAAAAGTTGCGGGCGGTCTTGCTGGGATTGCGGGCGGTCAGGCACCCGGTAATCCTGCGCGGTCCCGCAAGACTGCCTTCTTGCTGCTCCCTTACAGTGTCTCCTCTCTTGCTCCGCCCAGGAACAAAGCAGAGTCACGTGATGGGACGTCCCTTCCCGTGACTCTGCCTTGTTCCTGGGCGGAGCAAGAGAAGAGACGCTGTGAGGGGGCAACTCGAGGGCAGCCTTGCGGGACTGCGTGGGAAATCTGCAGTTCAGGTAAGGAGGTGGGCTTGATTGGCCACAAATGTGGCGGGAGCGGGCGGGATTGGCCACAAATGTGGTGAGAGTGGAATACTCACATTGCGGGAGCGGGCGGGATTGGGCAAAAAAAATCAGCGGGAGCGGGATTTAAAAAGTAGTCCCGCGCAGGGCTCTACTCTGGAGCTCCTCTTCTTGATCTCCCGGCTCTCCTCTTCATTATCCTTGCCTTGAAGAGATACGATTGGGCGGAGCCTCTCTGCACACCATGTGGACAGCCTCCAATCAGGGAGAGGGTGTGCGCCAAAGCTCTGCCCTTTTGCGGAAGTACTACATCAGGCCAGAATAATGCCGAAGGATCCGCGGAGGAGCGTTTATGCACTTCTCTCTCCGTGAATCTCTCCGTGAATCCGTCTGCATTATTCTGGCCTCTAACTTGTTGCAGAAACACTACATCAGGCCCGGATAATGCAGCAGAGACATGGAACAAACGGACCTCCAGAGAAGATAGAAGAAATGGAGAACAAAAAGCGGAGTGAAGGAGAAGAAGCAGCAAAAATTTTATACTAGGGACTAAGTAAATTTGAGATCAATCCGAATTCTCGAGTTTAGTCGACAGGGTCCTATCTCTTACTGTTACCTGTCAATCTTTAAGACATAGAGGTCATGATTTTATAACTCAGCACTCTGAGACTCTAAAATATATATATATATATATATATATCTATATATATATATATATATATATATATATATATATATATATATATATATATATATATATATATATATATATATATATATATTCGTACGTATCTCTACATTTAGCTAGACGTTGCAGACACCTGATGCTTACTCCATTGTGCAGGTGAATGTGAGCATAGACATTGTGGAAGGGAGTCTTGAGGACGGGGGCCTCATCAGGATTTAGTTTTCCCCCTGCCTTAATGACGCAACATAAAAAAAGAGTTCTGTTTAGAACTGTATAAACATTAAAGCTGCAGGTTCCTGCAGACGGGGACGTAGTGTGGTTTATGATGTATTAATGTTGTTGCTATTCCCTCATGCATACAGATTCCCAGAGGGAACATACAGAACTTGACAAATTGATGGTCTTTATGTGACCCTCTGGAAATACAAGGTTTCATGAGAAATGCATGTGAACCTTTTATGGATGTTTTCGGGCATTTCTTTCAATGGCCTCTTGGTGTTATTGTCCTTTATGGAAAAAGCTTACTCAGATACCCTTCTAAACAAAATAACCACATACGATATGCAGAAATAAAGTAGCCATCATCTAACCTTCAAGATGTTGCTGCACCAGAAACATATTTTCTATCCGGCATTAGTTCCTCGGCTTTGCTATAAATATGTACTGTGTATGAATAGAACCCAATTAAGAAGTTCTCATAGTTGCATTATTATTTTTGGAAGGGTCTGGCCATTCGATAGCACTGGGAACGTTAAACTTAGCAGAGTAGATGGAACATCAACGTTAAAGGAACCCACCCGTGTAAAGGCATATTGGGGGGGGGGAGGAAAGCCAGCGCGCACTCAAAGATTATATCATGATTTTATTACTCAGTGGTGTATTTGCCTTTGGCCCCCAGCCTCCTCCTCTGTTACTGCCGTATTCACTACAGGGTGCTGGGATATGACGTTTTATCCTGGCATGGCCTCCATCGTTTATATTGGACTGTTGGGGCCAATATCAGAGGTCCGAGATTTCCCCTGTAACCGGCCCATTAAACAGCAGCACACCGGGGTGTCTGATCACCCTAGAGGACAAATGCCACCCAGTTTTGCAGCAGGGTGACTGCCATATTAGGCTCAATCAGCCTAGGCTAGTATACATCACTGGCACTAGTGCCTCCAAAAATGTATTGGTATATAACTATGCTGAGCTTATGATAACTCATGTTACAGGGCACATCGTGTAGAAGTATGCAATCTGCCCCGCTCTGTACCACTGAAAATATAATTCATTTATTGTAGGAGAATTAATTTATTTGGCTTGGCATGTATATTTTGTTGGGTTATATATATATATATTTTTTTATCGTTACCCTTCTATCATGATTGATGCGCAGTTTGTGTTATGAAGCAAAACTATGAAAATTGGCACCACCCTCCCATTAGTAAAAATGTGTCTGAAACCCTAGCACTGAAGGGGTTAAGGCAGACATGCTTAGATTTTAGGAAAACATATCTGCTTGTGTATTTACTTCAAGGTTAGAACTTGCGCATATCGTTTATCTGATTGTTTTATGGGGAAGTTTCACATTCAGAGGAAATGTTTTGAATAAACTGCTCCAACCTGAGTTATATTGGGGATTATGTATGGTTGCATTGTGTATTTCTTACATGGAGTCCTCCTTATATAAATTAGTGATGCAAATCCGCTGATGTTGGCTTTTCATTGTGTACCGTTCACTGCATAAGGGCTTCGTTCATGAAAGCTTTACAGCTTCAAAGGGTCGATCACCGGGGCAGATGCACTAAAGATGACAAAAAGCCCTAACACTCACATTGGGTTATGATTCAGGAAAAGGTAATAGAAATAGAATGTGATATATAAATTATTTTAGATCTACGTTACTTAAATTACATTATGTTCCTGACCTAAGGTCTGATACCCAGATTTCTTATATACATACCTGGGAACTTCTTCACTGGCGGGACTTGGGCAGAATTGCCTGCTGACGTCGGCGGGAAAGCCCCCCGTTTAAAGGGAAAATTGGCAGGGAGCGGGTCAAACCTGGAGAGTTCCCAGGTTTATATAAGTGACTTTGTTACACAGATATTTTAAACGCAATCAGCACACAGTTACCCGCAGCGGTGATGGTGATGATAAAGTTTCCAATTTTACCTCACAAAGTCAGACATGGCAGAGTTGCAGGGCTATAGTGGCAAGTTGACTCTAGTTAAAATCTATACCAGCTCTTTCCTGTTTTTTCTCTTTTTATTTAGTTAACCATTGCTTATTTTCTTTCCCGACAGGCCAGCTGCAAACCCATGCATACTGCGAGAACCCAGACATTGTGCTGTGTGGAAATAAAAGTGATCTGGACGATCAGAGAGTGGTGAAGGAAGAGGAGGCTAAGGAATTTGCAGAGAAATATGGGTGAGCGGTTTCCTTCCATGTATTGTTCAGTCGGAAACAGAGCATGCCTGCTTGGTCTGATTACTAACTGGGTACAATGTGTTCGGGGGAGGAAATCTGAAATAGTGATATATTATAATAGATAGATATATATATTTATTATAATATATGACTGCCAATGAACAGTTATGTAACGTATACTTTCACAAATAATGCTATTATTCTTATGATTTCTGAAAGCACCGACATGAACAATGCTGTACATCAGACTACCACTTCCCAATACTTTCGTACATGCTCTTCATATTACACGTTAAAGTAATGTATTTGGGAAGGAAGAAGGTGCTAGAACATCCCTTTTCACTGATACAGGTATATTTTGTGAAATTCACGCCAACGTTCATTTTTAAAATGGTATTCTCCTCACAGAATTAATTACTTTGAAACAAGTGCCGCAGACGGGACAAACGTCAACAAAGCAGTGGAGACCTTGCTGGACCTGATCATGAAGCGCATGGAACGGTGTGTGGACAAGTCTTGGATACCTCAAGGGGTGGTACGGTCCAATGGCCACAGCTCTACAGAGCAGTTAAATGAGGACAAAGACAAAGGAAAATGTGGCTGCTGAGACCTCCCTTTTATTAAAAAACCAAAAACGTGAGATGAAAAAAAAAATCTACAATTCTTTACATTCTCTCTAGTGTGCAGCTGAAATTCAGTGGTGATGAGTTCATGGTCATTATTTCAGAACTTAACCCTTAACAGTGCCAACTTTTTGTAGAGAATCCCCGAGCCTTCGAAGGGTTCATTCTAAAGTATCAAAGCACTGGTGCAAGATTATTTTTTAAAGAATATGTATTAAAATCACCCATTACTACTAATAAGCACATTTAAGCCTCTCATTAACCGTTTCTGCCAAAATCATTATTAGCCTTTTTTCCCCTCATTTTTGGAAAAGCCAGTTATCATGAAATATTGCTGTGGGTCACTTCCTTTACGGAAGAAGAAGTGCTAATCTGACTATACCTACAAATTACACTTCACCTAAATATATGGAGTATTGTAACCACCTGATTTTTCACACAGTGCCATCCCAGTTTTGTATGTGCATACATATAAATGCATGAATTATATATATACGATGTTTTATGTTTCAACAGGAATATAGGGCAGAATAAATACCAGCACAATTTCATCAGGGCTGGTGCTAAGCGATGACATTGTATGTGCCAAGTGTGCTTTTTGGGACCCTTTTTGGATAGAGACATTTCCTTATTGGTCCTGGTGAGACATGCTTCACAAGATCTCATGTTACGAGGTGCCAAATTATAAAGCTTGGGTTGGAAATGGTTAATGAGGATCACAATTGTCTTGCTAATTGTGCTTTTCAATTTTCTTTTGGTGTAAAGGTGTTTTTTTCCCTTTTCACTTTGATTTCTTGTATGTAATGTGACTGAATTAGGATAGTATAATATAAATGTTTTGAGTCATTTGACCAAAATGGCTTGACTCTTAATGTACAATAATCTTAGAGTAAATTAAATAAATAAATTCTGACCAAAGGTCTAAAAACAGCTTCAATTAAAAGGTTTCTTAACCATTTGTGTGTCAGTTGGAATAACACTTGTATTGGGCCAAATTTACACCTATATGTTACACAGATGTTAACTGTGCAATATTTTAACAATAAGTTATGTGGTTATTTGAAATATCTTCTGCATTTGTTTCAATATAAATATTAGCCTGCTCCGAATAATGAATTTTTTATTCTGTAGAGAAAACATAAGTGGTTAAACAAAGCATTAATGAAGTGCTGCAGAGCAATTCATATTTGGAAATATATATAATCTATATAATGTAAACGTATTCATTATATGTGTGTTATTTACTTACCACACAGCAACACAATATATTAACTGTAAAATGTCTGCAAAACTGAACTAGTCCCAAACTTTTTGATTCTTTAAACAGCTTTTAACGATTTAGTTATGCACACAAAGTTTAAACTAATGTATAATGTGGTCTTGTGAAAATGGCAACCCATCGGTTGGTCTTGCTTAATGGTCCGGCACTTTGGTTGCTATGGTGATAACTTCACCTTTCAACCACTGCATCTCAACTCCTCTTTATGTATGGGCCTATAGTGTGTTTGAAAGCTATGTCATAAGAAGGCTTGGCACATTACCTACTTGGAATGGCTACTTGAAATAATGAGCATAAATGGACCCCCTAGGCACAATTTACTTATTTGAAATGCGTGACAATCTCTGTTTATTCGGCTCTACACTGCTTTTATGAACTCGTGTCTGAGAAGCGGTCGCAAGTCAACTGAGTGTAGCACTGCGTGCTTTTGTGTTAAACCAGCCGTCAGGAAATAAGAACAGGATGTATGGTATTGGAGGTCTACAGTATTTATCATGGTCAGGAGATGTTGTGCCGGTTAATTACCATTACCGTTTCCTTACTACTCTCTGTACTGATTAGGGACTGGTTGTCCGATGCAGCAGCAGTTCCCAAACATACCTTTTTATAGTTCCTGGCTCTAACAGCTTTTATGATAATCAAAGCATTTCTCACTTCTATGGACAGCATAGCCTTTTTTCAACACGAGATTCAAACTCCTGAGCGATACGGATACTTGTGGAAAGCTAGAATTGGAATCCAGTACCACAGTGACCCCGAAAGAACACCGCAGTTTGCTTAGCTTTGGGTCACAGCTGCAGTTCCCATTGGAAATATGACTATATATGAAAGTACTTTTAATATCAAATTTCATATTTATACTTTTGTAATTAAGGCAATGCATAGTATATCCGGATTGTGATCTGTCAAGGATTTAGCTGTACATAATAAAGAAAAGCTGCATATATATACTGATACTAGATATGTGCCTTTTTTCCTTGGGCAACCTTTCAAAGGGTAAGAGTATATTTGCTTTCACAGTAACACATAATACATTCATTTCAAACAAATTATTAAAATTAGTTGCCATAGCATCTGCACATTTTAGTGTTTGTACTGCACAGATTTTTATTTTTCATCGGGGCATGCCAAGGAAGAAAAAATAAAACTTTGAAATTACTATTGGAGAATATTTAATACCTAAATGCTATATTTTCTCATGTCTGGTGTTGTAAAAATAAAACCTTTAAATACATGTTTTGCAATTAATTAAATATATATGAAACTTTATTCTTGCTTAAGTCTGTTCTTGCTGTTGTATTTGTGTCAAATAAAGCTGTCCTTGTAAATGTGCTAATTTGAGAAGTTTTACTACCTGTAGCTTTATCTCTGTAATTAGACATGGCTACAATATATTTTTATTTCGAAGCCATGACGCTGCCACCAGTATGCATGACTGATTATATGAGGTTCTTAATATGAAAGGTACTCTATGCTTTTCACCAAAGATAAATAGACACATCATATACAAACTTCCACTTTTGACTCATCTGACCACAAAAATGTTCTGTCAATATTGTTGAAGAGCATCCAAGTACTACTTGGCAATCTCTACAGAAACATGCATGTTTTCTAAAAGGCAGAAGTTTCATACTTGCTACTCTACCATGAATTACATGTTTATAATGACTGATGTACATCAGTTTAACACCTTGTTGAGTCAGGGGAACCACTTGCCATCCGGTAAATACATTTTGCATGCTACCCACAGCACATGTAAAGTGCTGCACATCTACATGGGTCTCCTGAAGTTAATGCCACTCCACCTTCACTAACTTATTTATAACTGCTATGGAGGCACAGGCACCTAGCAGGAGACATTGGGGTCTATTCACTAAAGGGAAAGTTTGACAAGCCAACCCCTCTTAGGTTCTGCTGCAAACAGCTTGGCTGACCCTGTATGATGTGTAGTTAAATCAGTAAGATTTTGTCAGTCTCCTCATCCATTGAATAATGCAATACACAGGGCCAGCTAAGCTCTTCAATGTCTGTTCTGGCCCTTAATAATGAATAGTGAAGCAGGGGTGTTGAAATCACAACGCTTCTGGAAAACTCTTGAAATATGGAGTATAAATAACTCCATATATATTTTTTTACTTTAATAGTGCAAAAAGGCCTCTGTTGTAAAAGGCCAAAAGTGGTCACGAGCAGTTATGCACATTCTTTACTGTTGCAAATTGGTGTACTGAGCTCCTATGGCCTTGTCATCCTGCCCTATGGTACAGTTACACAAAGTTTCTGTCAAGCATGGTGGTCTCACGAAATGTGTTTTCGTGAGACCACCATGTGTTTCGTAAATTGAAACAAGGAAGAATTAAAAGAGGGAGTAGCAGCTCTCTTGTAATTAGAGATAAGTGGTTTCATGATGCAAAAGATAATGTAAAAATAAAATGAGGGGAAAGCGAAAAATAATAATAATAAAAAAATTTCTATAAGAAAAGAGGGTGGCGTTATCGCTGTGAACAGTCAAAAAAGATCAGGAGGGGAAAGGAATGTGTTTTAAAAAATGTAAACATCATACACCGATCATCCATAACATCATGACCACCTCCCTAATATTGTGTAGGTCCCCCTTTTGCCGCCAAAACAGCTCTGACCCGTCGAGGCATGGACTCTACTAGACTGCTGAAGGTGTGCTTCCAAGAAGGTGTGCTGTGGCACCAAGATGTTAGCAGCAGATCCTGTAAGTCAGATATGCATCCTCCATACTGCAGGTCAGCAATATGTAACAATTTGATGTGTCCTGGAAAACGTAGCTGCCCTAGGAATTAATGTCTGGCATAATGAATTAATTCAACACCATTCTCCTAATATTCACTGATAATGATTTATAAAGGCTTTCCAGCAGGGCTGGACTGGCCTGACGGGGCAACAGGAGATTTTCTGATAGGTTGCTTGGTTTTGGGGCCTGCCATCTAATTATATGTGTGGCAGTGTAGATGGTTGGTCTTGATAGATTTTGCCCCTGCAGCTGCATTAGCTGCCACATATATATTTACTCCCACGGCACATGTGCCAGTCATATCCTGCTCAACACTGACTAGCAGATGCGTAAAGAAAGAACAGACTGGGAGATACAGACTAGAGGCTGAGGATGGGGAGAAACATGTTAAATTGTATTAATTAATACATATTATTGTTGAATATGAAGGGGGCATGCTAAGGAAAGGGTATTAAGATGATAGGAAATAAAGGATGGGTAAAGAGATCATGCAAGGTTATGTTAGGCAGCATGAAGATGGAGGGGGTGATTGTGGTGCGATTGGGGTGATAATTGTAGGGAATAGAAATAATGGTGGGGAGGAAAATGATAATGGTGGTTGGGGAATGATTGTGAATGGGTATTGGAATTAATTAGGATGTTGGGGGTATGATAATGGTCGGGGGCCGCTTTACACTAGTACATACATAGAGCCACTGTAACACCATAAACATACATACATATACACATACACACTAGCACTTTACACATACATGCATACACACAATCAAGAATATGAAGGCTAGGTAGAAGGGTTGAACTTAATGGACTTGGGTCTTTTTTCAACCTTATGAACTATGTAGGAATCCAATGTGCACATGCATAGACACAGCCACATTATACACTTACATATACATAAACATAGCCACTCTAAACCTGTGCACTTACACATATAAACATAATACATGCATACACACATGCACTCAAACACTATACACTTAAACATACATGTACACACAATCTAAAACCATACACACATCCACTCTAATAATATACAGTTACATATATATGTATATATACGCTCACACATGTTCCCCTCAGACTATACCGGTGCTCTCTGTTGGTCCCAGACTATGTGCTTTCATACGTATCTTATTTATGACCAATGTGTTTTTAAAAGATACTTTAAAATGCAGGGTTTGTCCCTGTTTTGGAAAAACTTTTGGAGGCAGAACGCGACAGGTGCAGTGTACCCAAAAATGGCATCATGAAATACGGAGCTGGTATTCAATTATTTCCAGGGCTGGTTTTAGTTCCCAGCCCTGCTTTCCATAAGATGATTGGAATCGAGACATGTGCAACCGAGTGCCATAAAACATAAAGCATACTTAAATGTTCATAGCACTGCAGAATATAATGATGCTATATAAATCAATAAATAATAATCATTTACAGAAAGACATGGGTAGAAAGGAAGTACAGACTGTGCAAGCCCAAAACACAAAAGGCTTTCAGGTAAATGCCCAAAACATGCAAAGCAGAGCAGCCTAGGGGCAATGGCCAGCCCTTTCCTGAGTGTTTGAGTCAAAGCCATTTCCCAACCGAGAGCTGTTTATTAGACACGGGGCCCGTTGTATCATCAATATGCAAATAAAATAGGGAATCTGGCCCTGAAACCCAAATACGTTTAGTAATGGTAACTGATCGTCCTCTGGACCGCTATTTTAGGCTGTAATGCCCTCTGGTCAGCAGGTGGCGCTGTGAGTTTAGGCCACAGTATCGGCACTCTCTTACTCTTTGACCGAGGCGGAAGTCTCTGTGATATCGTAGATGTCACTTCCTTTTGGCCTGCGTGCTTTTCCATCAACGACGGGCTCCGGTGTGAGCCGTCGCCATGCGTGTCGAGAAATGTTACTTCTGCTCCGCTCCCATTTACCCGGGGCACGGGATGATGTTTGTAAGGAACGACTGCAAGGTATGCGGCGACCGAAACTGCGTTACACAGATGCTTGTGTGAATATTTGTAGCTTGTTGTGTGCGTTTACCGTGTGCTTACGTGCGTCATGTTTAGCTCTCTGCGTACGTTAGTGTATGGATATTCCTTCCAAACATCCCAATACTTACTGACTCTGTCTCTGTATTCGTAAACTTGTCTCTCGTATATGTGCATTGATGTGGGTCTGGCAAGTCGTTGGTTTGTTTCATTTAACCACTGACGATCTGGTATTTTTTACTTATTCGAAGTATATCTTTAGAGTGTTTTAATGATTACTGAAATACCTGTGTTAATGCTTGTCAGGATCGCTTGGGCTCAACAAGACTTTAAACCTTTATTTTTGTTTGTATTCTTGTTATAGGCGTTTAGGTTTTGTCGATCAAAATGCCACAAAAACTTCAAGAAGAAGCGTAATCCCAGGAAGGTCAGATGGACCAAAGCTTTCAGGAAATCGGCTGGTAAAGAGTTGACTGTGGTGAGTTGTGAGCGCTATAATAATTAGTAAGATGTATCTTAATCATGTATGTATGATTTTGAGATACTAGATAGAGCATGTGATTTTATTTTTAGCTCAGTCTTGGGCATTTTTTCCCCCAGAGTGTAGGTGGGTGACATTGATTAGATGGCTTACTGTCCAATGCAGACTTGCTAATATAATGTATATTAAAGTACTTTTCATTTGTGTTACTTGACAAAGAACCAACCCCCCTTGCTGTCTTTTGGGAGGGTCTTAGTGTTTAGAAGGTTAAGATAGTCTTTCTCTACAATTGCCCTTAATGAGAATACTGATGGATTTGTCTCTGGAGTAATAGTGGTTTGTGTGAAACTGAGGGCATTACATTTGTATTAATGTATAAGTATTAATACTCAGCAAAGTTTTATATTGTAAAATTACAAGGCCAGTCTATAAAGGATAATTAGAACTAAGAGGGAGTGTAAGTTATAGCAGTTTCAAGTCTGATAAGGTACTCTTCCTTTTAAAATAGTATCTTGCTGTTAAAGGTGCTATTCTATCTGTTCTATAATAAAATAAAAAAATTAAAAATGTTATTCTTTCTTTCTACTGTTAACTGCGCAGACATGCAACAAACCACTGTTTGAAAAAGATCTATGATTTTTTTTAAATATCTAACAAAAAAAGGCACAAGTTGCTGTCAGATTTGCCAAGGTTTGCTTACTAAAAGGTGCTCTGCAGCCGTCGTTTGTATGTTAATGCATATGATTACTGCATGGTCCCTTTAAATTTTCATGTGTGTTTTTCAAACACATTGGGGATACTACAGAATCCCCAGATAAATGCCCTGCATGAGATGTATTAAGTCAAATGCATCTCCCTGTGCCTTGTGTACTCGGATCCAGCACTTGGTGTGAGGAACACTGCATTCCGGGGCTGTTTTGACTCCAGTGTGCATGTGTAAGCTCTTCCCATTGATCAGTTGCAAGAAACAAGGGGAAAACATTTACCTGACACAGAAGTTATAACAATTTTGCAAAATATTCCTTGTTTCTCTGTGCCAGGTAAGTGCTTTTTCTGTTTAACAGAACTTGCTATAGAGATCGGTGTTTTTGCTTAAGTAGAACAGCACCTTTAAATAGTAGTCCTAGGGATTGTATGTTGGCATTTTATCAAAGCAATGTAGCTTGTCAAGTTGGTTTGATACTATCTTTTTTTCCTCTTCACCGAACACAGGACAATGCATTTGAATTTGAAAAGAGAAGAAACGAACCTGTTAAATACAAGAGGGAGTTGTGGAGCAAGACAGGTATGCGTTATGGTTATTGCAGACTGATATCATGTAATCATTCTTAAGTGAAGAATAGTTAAATACATTCACCATCAATCTGGGGCTTAATCCTTAACTGTTTACTGTTTATTTAAACCTGCCATTTTTGGGTATTTTTTTACGCATGTAAAGTTGTGTGTCAGATATGTACTGTGTGCTAGCATACTAAGTCTCTCACTGAAAAAAGTGGAATTGTTGTCAATGGAATGTACCCAAACTGTTTATTTTTTGGGGGGATATATTTAGTCACATATTGTTTAATAACAGTATGTTGGTTCACAATCTTTTTTTTTTCTTTTGTTAACTATTGCATTTGGTAATTAAGCTCTAACATTTTATATACAGATGTATAGAAATGTCTGCAACGCAACCAATAGATCTTAGAACCCTTTACCTAATCAGTATTCAAAAAAGAAAATTCTTTAGTAGATTCCGGTTAGGGTTTATTTGCAAACTGTATATTTCTTCCTGCTCTTTCTCTTCTATTTCCAGATCAATTTTACTCCATCTGTAGTTTTGTTTGCTTTTGTCTTATTACTTTTTATATTTGCCTTTACCTATCCCTTTTCCTTCAGTTAATCTGTTTGTTTTGTCCATTGAAGGACGTTGCCTAAATCTTTAATTACAACTGATGTGGGCCAGCAGCAGAATGCATTGTCCATTCATTTCTTATCTATTGTAAGGCTAGGTTTCCACTTGTTTTTTTTTTTTTTGCTAAAAATGCCAATTCAGCCACACAGCGTTTTTTTTGTGAAAGAACGCTGCAGCCAGATGTTAGCTGTTGTTCAATAGGAAATCGCACGATGCCATATCCACTTGGCGTTTTTCTGTTTGGCGGTTTTTCAGTCCTCTCTGCTTTTTTGGGCTCTGTGGCAGTTTTTCAAAATCACAGCATGTTGGCACGTTTTTTGCAAGGAAATCTTGGCGGTTTTCTCCAATAGAAGTCACAAAGTTACAATGCAGAGGATGGACCCAGTATCTGTGTGTCCTACGAGAAATAGGCTGGAAACAAACGGTTTCACACAAAACAAAGTTCAGATTGAATTTTACACCATTTGGAACAAACATGCCATTACAAACAAACATACCCAACTGGATCCTGCGTGCCAAAAGCAACAGCAAACAATCTGCACCATCATTTGGGGCCAATCTTCCTAGAGGAGCAGATATTCGGAATAAAGCATGCCTTACAAACCACAGAAAAGAGACAAAAGGGTCCGCCGGGGCGTTTAAGAAGAACTCTACCAAGGAGATGACATCAGGAGGGGGCAGATACTTGCCATTTTTCCGAATCCCTTTTAGCTGGGTGACAATTCTAACGTGTAAAGGCTGGAAAAACTGCCTGAGGTCAAAAAAGCAATTTCCACAGAAAGGCTAAAACTCCAGAAAAAACGCCAAAACGCAGGAGAATGTAGTGGCAGTTTTCTTGGCGTTTTTCCTGGTGTTTTTCATCAAGAAAAAAACGCAGGACAAAAACCCAAGTGGAAACCTAGCCTTAGTGGGCAAACCAGACATGTTGAGTTTCATATTAGTCTATGCAGTGCTTTATATATTATGTGGTGTGAAGTATACTAATGCATGTGGTAATAAAGGGCCCTGCTTGCATGCTTACAATCTGGAGGCTTTGATAGAGTATTTACTGACAAATTTGCATTAATTGCTTGCAGTTGAGGCAATGAAGCGCGTGGAGGAGATCAAGCAGAAGCGGCAGGCACGGTTTATCATGAACAGGTGAGTGCAGTAGCTTACTTTCATATACTGCAGATTAAAATGGTGCTGTGCTACAATATACCAATCGAATAATCTTTAAACGTTTTCCTTTGTAGACTTAAAAAAGGCAAAGAGTTGCAGAAGGCACAGGATATCAAAGAAGTCAAGCAAAATATCCATCTCATCCGTGCTCCTCACGCTGGTAAGTGCTGTAAACATTTTAAACATGTATAGGCCACAATAGGTACTGCCCATTGCCACTTAATGTTACAATAATGACACTAAGTGGGCTTAGGTGCTGGGTGTAAACCTTTTATTATTTTCATTGTTTTATGTAATTCTGAAACATGAGTGGATATAAATGGGAATTACTGTTGCATTGATTAGAATCGTACAACAGCTTGTACTGTAATATATTGTAAATTTATCGGAAAAGGCCCAGGTATTGTGTGGCACAATAAATGTACGTTTGCTTGAGATTTTGGCCAATACTAAATAGCCATATTTAATTTTTCTTAGGCAAAGCAAAAAAGCTGGAAGACAAAATGGTTCAGAGATTGCAGAAGGATGTGGAAATGGAGGACTCATCTTAATGTACATAACGTGCAAGATTTTCTTGTAATTCACCATTATTCACGCACTTTGAACAATAACCTTATGGTCTTGTTTGCTCAGAGATTTTGGTAGAAGCCAAAACATATGTTGCCAGACTATTAGTTTCTCTGCCCAGTTCTTGAGAAATAAACATTTTTTTTATTTTACTTCCTTATGCTTGCCAGTGTGTTTTTTTACAATTTAGTAGTATTACAATTTCTTTGTTACAGCCTTTGAATATGGTGCAGTATGTTTTAGCAAAGGAGGCTTCATAAAGTTTAGTAAAGTTAATTTTTATATGAGCAGAATACACAAGATAGTAAGGACATGTATCAAAATTATTCTCTCTAAATTCACAACAGTGCAAAGGCTCTATGGATTTTAGGTGGAGATAAGGGCACAAAGTATGCTACTTTGATTCCTTACTGTCACATGGGTGTGTTTACACATGCCTGCTATCTCATACACTGCTTTGAGCATAGCACTGGGTGCAAATGCATGAGCCAAAGTTGGCCATCTACATGCAGCTGTTCAAATCACGTGTGATCTACAACAAAGATGAAATAGTTTGCTAAGTGTCCACCAATGGTTTTGAATATAATTCTGGAGTATTTCCTCACCCCTCAGTGTATGAGTAAATGATCTGTTAAGAGCACAGATGTTCCTTGGCTTATGTAAACACCAAACACAAGCATGCCCCCCCCCAAGTTGCTTTAAGACCATCAGCAACCTAAAAAAGGTATGCCTTTTAGATAACTGAAAACTGCTTCAACAGGTTTGTGAATACATAGGCTTAATTCCATTCGCATCATTTTTATTCCTTTTGAATTCTCTGTAGATTTTTTTTTTTGTGCTGTTCAGTTAGTCGAATGTTGAAGCTTCCATAATGTTTATTCATGTGCTGATAACTCGATGTTCTTTCTGTGATAAATCCTAAAATCAAATTCCAATACCTGAAATAACTGTTTGCTATGTGCAAAGCTTATACCGTATTTGCTCGATTATAAGACCCCCCAAAATCAGAATATTAATTTAAAAAAAGAAAAGGCCTGATTATAAGATGACCCTATAGGAAAAATTTAATTCATGTAAACTTTTTATTTGCCACTCTGCCCCCAGAAATGCCTTATACCCCCTATGTGCCACTTTGCCTCCCTGCTATGCCTTTTACCCTCCTATATGCCACTCTGCCCCATGTTATGCCTTTTAACCTCCTAAATGCCAACCGGCCTCCAGAGATGCCTTAAAAGGCATATCATGGGACAGAGTGGCATATAGGGGGTTACAAGGCATAACATGGGGCAGAGTGGCATATAGGGGGACACTTACACACCCAGACACTAATATACCCACTTACATACCCACTCTGACACTTACATACCCAGACCCTAATACACACTCAAGCACTAATATACACTCAAGCTTACTGCAGCTCCCACGGGATCACACACAATGACGCTGTGTGACCCTGCTGGGCCCCGCCTCCTCCAGAAAATTACCGGATCTGCCGATGACTTTGGGACGGCACAGTGCCGCCGGGGTCCCGGTCTTTCTTCTGATCTCTCCGACCGGGTCTGCTTCCCCGGTAGTGGGCAGGCTATCCCGGCAGTGAGAAGGTATGCACATATGCAACTTCTGCCGCTGTCTGCACTTTCGCCAGCGCTCTGTGATAGACGCCGGTGGAAGTGCCGGCAGCAGCTGAGGTTATGAAACAGGAGGATCCAGGTCCCCTGCAGTGCTGCAGGGGATCTGGATCTTAGTCTCATAGTCAGACCTCTATTTGAGGTCTGATTAGAAGACGACCCCGATTATAAGACGAGGGGTATTTTTCAGAGCATTTGCTCTGAAAAAACCTCGTCTTATAATCGAGCAAATACGGTATATTTTTATAGAATATTTTAAATCCTTCAATGTTTTAAGTAACACCAATCATCTTTACATTTTCAAAGCAGCTTTACGTTCTAGCTTTCTAAAGAGCATCATGTGTGCATCATATGAGCTGCAGTGGTTTTCTAGTTCAATTAACGGAGGGTTTAAAAGGCAAATCAATATGCTTACAATTAGCATTTCTGGGTTAAATATTAAGTCTTATGTTCACTGTACTCTCCACTGCTATATGGCCTTCAAGTTCATTTGACTTCCATTTGATTTAACTTGCCTACTTTTAGCTGTTTTGCTTCAATTAAATAAATTGATAGGCAAGGTAGGTTATAAATATATATTTTGTGATACAGAAGCTAATTTGATTGTAATTATTGTAAAGGCAGGAAGCTGTTATAATTTTGCTGAAATGTATGACTTGAGTAATTCTCCCTACTCTGATCCCATCTTTGATTTGTTTTATTTTGAGGAGCTTATGGTTTTATTAACCCCATGCTCTGTGGTAGGTTAAAACAACAACAAAAAAAAAGTTGATGGGAGGACATCCCCTTACGGTGTACTGAGCTTATTTTTCAGTTTTATGTAAAGAGCCCAAGTTAGTAATTTTAACATTTTGGTTACTGTTGCAACTTCTGCACTCCTGCAAGGTTTCAGCATACTAAGGTTGTTTGGAAAACTTACTTTTTAACTTACAAAATGCTTTTCTGGGTAATCATTTGTTTTCCTGTTATTGCCCCTGCATGGCAGGGGTATTGTTGCCAAGACGAAAAATTATAAAGTAGAGGGAATCCATGTCATGCCTCTGTATAGCCATGGGGTTAAAATGTTCCTTGTATGTACCTGTGGTTTTCGCTAGATTGCAGATTTTTGTCAGCAGTTCTTTATCTCAATATTTTACTAGTACAACCTATATAGAATTTAGAACAAGGAAAGAAGTACGGTATATGCACAACAAATTCCGAAGAGCGATTGAATTATATATACTCTCTCCCCCCTAGAATAAGAGTGATTTGTCCATTTAGCTGGGTGAGTAATACTACATTGGGTGCTATGCCTATGTTTATAATTCCCTCTGGGTGAGGCTGGGAACTAGCTTTTAAAGCATGATTTATGGGGTCTAAAGTCGATTTGTCATTCTATGTTATATAAATTGTGATACCGAAGCAAACTTGGTCAATTTAGATTGCTGCAATAAGATATGCTAATGCTTATGTACAATATTTATTTTGCTTGGTAGTGGTGAAAACAGACATAATTCTAATATGATTGGCTGGTAGCCTTAATGACCCTGCCAAAAGAGTATAATATCAAGGAGTCGGTACCGCCCTAATATGTTGAAGATTTGTAGATACAAAATCCAACATATAGGTTTGCCAGGCTTGGGTCCATCACTGCGAATGTGGTACTTCTGCCCACTGCATGAAAAAAACTTGTTTCGAAATGTAAGATAGTTTATTGTTCAATACTAAGGAAAGTAATTCTTATTAAAAACCGCATTTAGGCATATCATCAGTCAATGGTGCTTGAGACAAAATGCCAGAAATAACCGATAGAGCTTTGTTGTATGGTGTATTTGTATATAAGGGTTCTATATCTTTTGCTTTTTCAATGTATGTGCTACTGGCTTTCACGCTGTACCACCTGAAGAAATAAGTTTCATGCTCTACTACATGAAGCAGCTTTGGTGCCACTTTGATGTTTGCAGTTTCTATTGCTATTTTGAAACCATGTTACTGTTGGAAGCAGCTGTTGTGTGGCAAGTCACCCCCAAAATGATGTTAACCAAAGATTTCTATTGCAACTTAATATTAAACAAAGAGGCTGCAGTTACAAATAGTCCAAATAAAGATTTGTTAATTTCCTTTTTGAATGACATGGAAAGGGTATATCTTTATAAGATAAATATGTTCCAGTTTTTTGGTGTTTTTGGTGTAACACAAGGGATTATTTTAGCAAATAGCATACTAGCTTAGCATACTGGCCTTAGTATGGGTGAAATCTCTAAAATAACCTGGTAATTTGACGTGTTACTAACCTGTCCACCGGAGAAGGAGGCTTCCTGGTGGAGTTATAAAGGTCTGTCCTTCCAGCACGCTGGCTGGAAGGGCCGCCTGCCATTGCTTTGAGTTTCATCCTTCTGATCCGCCAACAAGGACGTCCCCAATCCTCTGTCCCATGCCAGGTGGAGGATCAACAAACTCCTGCTTCCTCCATGGACTCCTCCGATGCCTGCTCGCTTCAGTGGCCGCATGCAGCTGCACCACAACCAAGATGGCCGTGAATAAAAAACTGAAATGGGATTATTTTACAGCTATTCAAGTTTGTTTTTGGTACTCTATTTCATTCCTAACCCTATATAAACCCCAGTAATACACTACATCTGTATGATTGTCATACCTGAGTTGTCATAGTGTATCCTGTTCTAGTGCATTCTTCAGATATCAATCCATTTATTTGACCTGTGTTGACCCAGCTTGACCATGGCATGTTTGTTTATCCTGCGTGTGCATTCCTGAGAGTGTCCCTGGTCTTGGAGGATCATCTGAAAGTCTCACCCAAAGGCTCAACATGAAAGAGAACAGGTTGGAGGGTAAAAAAACTCTTCTTGCACTGACAGGTTTCTCTTGTGACTACAGATCCTCATATCCTGCATCAGTGTCTCTTTCAATACGCTGGGCATGACAGCAAGATCCCAAAAAATTATCCAAATATGAACATGAAGGTTCCAAAATTTACCCAATACTGGCTAGTATCAGCCTGCCATGAGGTGGAGATATCCCTGCATGTATTTGAACTGTAAAAAATAGGGGTGATTGGAATATCCAATTTTTCATTTTGTACAGTTTTTATAATGTAACATTATATAATGTATATAGTGTAATGTATTGGATATAATTTGTAAAGATATATCCAATATAGCATCTAACTTAGTTTTCACGTGACTAGACATGTCAGTCTCTAAAGGATAATAAAAAGAGGCTATTTGAGTTGATTTAAACATTCCGATTATTGTCTGTCATATTGTCTTTCTAAAACCACTCTTGTCAGTTTTGTTTAAAAAATAATGTGTGTAGCAAATCATTCAGCTCTATTTACATTATCTTGATATTTCACTGGTCTACTATAAAATAGTTTCTCTAGGTATTTTCATACAGCTTGTTCAAATACCTGTACAGGATAACTTACATTTGATCGATTTACAAAATGTATGCATTTCGTTAAATTTGCAATTCAAAATCACAAGTCTAGTGCTTAGGTCATGGTCATAGGTCTAATTAGAATTATAATGCATTTAAATCAAGCAGTTGATTTTCTATGTTTGGAATTTGAGGGGTAAATAATATGCACTTCAGTGGAAAGGACTAAGCCAGCACGTGATGTGATTTCACCATCCGTTGTGCTTCCCCCCATGCAGTTCCTTAGGAGGCAACCACTGAAAAGGTGATTGATGATGTGTAACCATCAACACCTCGTGCAAATTTCAGTGGGGCTCGTTAAATCTCTGCCTGCCTTTTGGAAAGTGCCCATACGATTTTTTCTAATGCAAGAATAAATAACAATGACACTTCATATGGCACTGCTGGGAGCTGTAGTAAATGGCTGTCGTTCTCCCGGAGATATCCAAGGCAGCCATTCACAGAGCACTGTATTTAAGTGGCTGTGCTCAAAGGTTTCTCTGCATTAATAAACTACATTGAAGTGGACCTGTCAACTAAAATAATGTTTTAGTAATCAATAGTGCCATGTAAAGGCCTCAGGAGGCAGCTGCAAGGGAAGATATTTTTCTTAAAAGCATGTCTACAACAAATAATGACCTAACACCACCAAAAGAACAAGGTTATATAAGACCACAGAGGAATCACCCCCTGGTTTGTTCCTAGTGGAAGGTGTAATTAGTATGTACTTACTGCTATTGTGAGTTAACTAATTTGTATAAATGCAGGAATTTCACATGTTCCACCACGGTACAAAAATACTCTAATACCATCAAGTAAAGTTATGTTAAATGAGGGGTTAGCTTCAGACTAATTGCCCCCAGAATCTGAATGAGACAGTCCTTATCCATTCCCTGGAAATGTCTCTGGACACACGCTTAATTTTTCCAAACCAGAAAATGTTTGAGGTTTTTTTTGTTAATATGCTACTATACGCTTTCACACATAGCTTTTTTCCTATACCATATAATTCAAGAACTGCCTCAGTCCAAATAAGGAAAAATCTTAAAAGCAATGAATTCTGCTTTGAATTTTACAATACCAGTAGGTCAAATATAAAAACAAGAAAGTTATGAAAAGCCAAGGTCTGTGTTTTCATACCAACTTCTTAATTTATTCCTTTTCTCCACTTTTAACCGTAGTTTTACTTTAGTCAGAATAATGTTTTAGTGACTCAGTGTTGATTACTGGTATAACAAAAAAAAAGAAACACAAGAGGTACCAGAGGGCAACAGATCTCCAAGCAAATAAATCATGTTTGGAAAAAGAAACACAAAACACCATTATGTTACTGTTTACTGCTCCCCTAGAGTACTTTGTAGTTGTGTACATGTCTCTGTTACTTCAATTTCTTTACCAGCGTTATTCTTTTTCATTCCCATTGGAATGTCACTTGTCAAAAGGTGTTGTCCTTTTTTGTTTTAGAGTGATTCTTGGCCCTACGTTCACAATCCTGTAAGAAAAGAAAAATTCAAATGAGGAAATTTGTTATCTTGAGAAAATTAGGCTGCCGATACAATTCATATTTCGATACAGATATCTACTTTAGTTTCTATAAAACTAGTTTTATTATATAAAATATGATTTTTGAAATGGGAACCTTAATAGTTTTTATTATAAATAAATTCGTTTATTACAACTATCTATAGTTTGTGATGTCTTTGATCAAACTGTGTAATTGTTTTGGCGGTATTTGGTATTTTACCCTATGGATGCTCAGGTCTTTGTGAAAAGTGGTGGCACTATGCTGTCAATTAATTAAATATTGTGATACTATCTCCCCTTTCTTTTCTATAAGTTAAAAACCTACGTGAACAGGTCTTGTGAACATATTGATATATATGGAGTGTGGGATCTCTTGGGAGATCAGGCCTACTAGTGTTCCGTGGATCCATTGACTGGTTATAGGGTTACAACCATACCTGGGAACTTCTCAGCTCCGGCTACCCGGAGCCTTCCCTTGCGGTACACGGCCAGGACTGCACACTAACGTCGGGGGTGTTCCCGCTGACGTCGGGGGTGTTCCCGCTGACGTCTGGGGGGAACACCCCCATGTAAAGGAAGAAATGGACGGGGAGCAGGGCATGTCAAGACTCCGCTCCTGCGACCCGGAGGATTCGGGTCTTGACCCGGAGAACCAGAGGAGCAGCGTTCACCCGGCAATCTCCGGGCCAATCCCGGAGAGTTCCCAAGTATGATTACAATGAGCCCATTTACTCTATTCAATGGCGCTGCTTGCCTTTAACAAACAGAGAGCTGGGATATGACTTCATATCCCTGCTCTCCATTATAGGATAGAGAACGCTGAATGGGTGGCTGAGGGCACTACCTTGGGTTAGGCCTAGGGCACCACCAGAGGTAGATACATCTCTGATAAAAGGTGCTACTATTTTAAAACACAATTACCTATATAAACACCATTGATATCTGCTGTCTTGTATTTAAATGATGGAACACATATCCATAGAATTATGATTATGAACAAAGAGCAATACTAACGCAAAGGGATCAGCAATATATAAATGGTTGTAATGTATATTTGTATTTAAAAAGTAAGAGGAGCACTACTGATTTTGCCATGGACTCCCAGACAGGTACAGCGGGTACAGAAAAGATCATGAAAATGTTTAGACAAGATAAATGACCATCTCCAGTCATTTTTAAAGATAGACTATTACATTTAGTACCGGAAAATGCCCGGCCATTTCAGCTGAAACAGCTGAGGAATATAACCTCTCACCATAGCTAAATAACCTGTTCTTATGGACCCTAGACTCTAGCCTTTCTTACGGGTAAAAGGTACGTTGCTTTGAGCTTTAACATTGTTTTAAAACAGGACTAAAAAGATTGAGGGATAAGATGAGCACAACATCACAAAAATATTGACCATGTCTCCTAGAACATAGACACACGGCTGACTTTATGAACCTTTCCCAGATAAATGACATAAATGAAATGATGGACTTCCATACAACTTGTAGGACACATAATATAATAATATTTATTTTTGTGAAACAGCTGAATAAACATATTACCATGCTTTAATAGTAACATATTACCATGCTTTAACATCTTGTAAGTCTCACAAGAGCCGATTATTCAATCAAAGTGTAAACACAAAGTTATGCAATATATATATGCAATGTTAATAGTTCAATTAAATCTTCCCCTGCGATATTTACTTTGACAAAGTTACGCAAAATATTTACCATCTCTTAAATTTTGCGCAGTAAACTGGCAAATACACACATATATATCCTCGATAAAGGTCTCCGTGGAGGGACCAAATTTTTTTTCGATGTGAATAAAATATATTTTATTATTGATACAAGAAATGTGAGTGCTTTGAATTATCGGTGGATGTTTTGATGCTGTTTGAATACAGCAGGGCACTGAACATTTATGTATTTATTACATAGCATCTATTGCATCATTCCCGACATCAGCACAAGCACTTTGCGCCAGGGACTTAATGAAATAGGTTTCCATGGCTGAACAGCTTCACACAAAACACATCTGTGAGTACCTACACGGAGTATTTAAGTTCAGCATCAACTTTCTGATTTAAAGGGGACATTTTACAGGGTAAGCAACCAAGCATGAAAAAAGCTTTTCAATTAAGATCAAGGTTTCGTAATCCGGTATATTGGAGAAATCAATGACAATAACATGGGTTGCTAGCAAAATCAATACTGCTCATCAGTTCTGTGCTAATATCTGGCAAGACACAAAGTAGCACTTGAAATCATATAAACTAACAACTTTTATGGGTTCATGGTCAGACTAGCCGAAATGAACATCGACAACCAGCGAACGGGATTAATTTACTTGCACATCCTATTACAATTCCTTATGGGGTTGGTCCAGCAATAGAAAACATTCAGAAACATCTGTTAATGATATATTTTCTACCATCTGGCTAGTACTGGATACTGATCATACTTACTGTGCAAATCAGGCTGTATATGTTAACTATAACAAACTAGAGACTCAAAATGCTGCATAGCAAAAAAAGCCCCAATGAAGTCTTCATAAAGTAATATATTCTCCAATGGACATTTTCTTTTCTTTTATTTATTTTAAAAAATACATACTGGAATCAGAGTGAGCTACTTATTAAAGCAAGAATTTTGAGGACTAGTCATCAAAATAACCTAATGTGGCATCTTCAAGAAAAGTGCTGGATCTTAGAAAATGAGGCAGTTCCTGGGGAAACCAAAAAATATTACATTTTATTTATAATTCTAAGAAGGCTGGCGGATTTTTAATTAGAGAATGAAGTATTGACGGCTTCCTATTCATTAAAGTCTCATAATTTGTATGTGTTTTAATTTAAGGCACCATAAAAGTCATTTGTTCTCTAGATTTAACAAGAGTCCTGTTGGTTACAAATTATTTGCTTTGCATGCTGCCTCGTCCTGATGAAATCATTCTTTTCCGCGCTCAAACACTGAAATTGTAGTAGAGATGTTCCACCAGACAGTCGTTACGCAGATGACAGCAATGCTAAAGCTGCCATCATTTGCTTTATTGTCTAAAACATCAATGCACAGGAGCAGGCGGCTTGGTGGAAATTTGTTCTGGGATTTGAAATGAAGGATCATTGTTATTGTTATATGTCTGACAGCAATGTATTTTTAGTAGTGTCTGGATATTTCCATTTATGTGTGTGCAGAAACTGAAGTTCTGGTACATAACTCCGGAATAAAAATGCTAGAAAATTATGTATAAGCCCATTTATATGGTACTTGTCACTGTATTACAACAAACTAGATTTACAAATGCCAAATGTTGTTTTATAGGTGCAATTACCCTTAGTCTGTTTAATGTAGGGCTGCAACAACTAATCGATAAAATCGATAATAATCGATAATGAAATTCGTTGGCAACGAATTTCATTATCGATTAGTTGAATCGATTATTATCGATTATAAAATGAGGGTTTTTTCAGAGCAAACGCTCTGAAAAATCCCCCTCATTATATAATCCGTTTAGTCTGACTCACCGTCTCACAGCAGCAGCTCCTACTTACTCCCCCTCCCTGTAATCACTGTGACAACTGGCCCCGCCCCTTCCTTCTCCAGGCCAGAACCACATGGCTGTGACACTCATCTAACTGTAAGTATATATATATATATATATATATATATATATATGTGTATGTGTATATATATATGTGTGTATATATGTATGTAATATATATATATATATATATATATTTGGGCTACTGAAAGTTAGGGGAGGTGGGGGTTAATTTAGGGGCAGTTATGGTTAGTGGGGTGTTTAGGGTTAATTTAGGGGCAGTTATGGTTAATTGGGTGTTTAGGGTTAATTTAGGGGCAGTTATGTTAATAGGGCGTTTAGGGTTAATTTAGGAGCAGCTGTGGTTAATGGGGTGTTTGGGGTTAATTTGAGGCAGTTGTGGTTAATGGTGTGTTTAGGGTTAATTTAGGGGATGCTGTGGTTGATGGGGTCTTTAGGGTTAATTTAGAGGATGCTGTGGTTAAGGGGGTGTTAAGGGTTAATTTAGGGGCAGTTATGGTTAATGGGGAGTTTAGGGTTTAATTAGGGGAATCTAAATCCTGGGGGCAGTGAAGTGACATATCTGGGGGTATAAGGCATATACAGTATATAAGGCATATGTGGGGAGGGCAGTGTGGCATGTCTGGGGAGGACGGAGTGGTGTATCAGGGTGTATAAGGCATATCTGGGGGTAGAGTGGCATATCTGGGGGTAGAGAAGTGGCATGTCTGGGAGGGCAGGGTGGCATGTCTGGGGAGGATGGAGTGGTGTTTCAGGGGGTATAAGGCGTATCAGGCACAGTGGCATGTGGGGGGTAGAGTGGAGTGGCAGATGTGGGAGGCGGCGTGGCAGATGTGGGAGGCAGCGTGGCGTGGCAGATGTGGGAGGCAGCGTGGAGTGGCAGATGTGGGAGGCAGCGTGGAGTGGCAGATGTGGGAGGCAGCGTGGTGTGGTATATGTGGGAGGCAGCGTGGAGTGCTGTGGTAGGCAGCGTGGCATATGTGGGGGGGCAGCATGGCATGTCTGGGAGGCAGCGTAGCAAGCCTGGGCTCAAATGTGCATATATTGGGGGGCTGGTTGGGAAATAAAGACAAGAAATGTATTATCAAAGTTTTTTTATTCTGCTGTTTGTATTTAACATCATTTGTTTAGTAAATTATTTTAAATAAATGAAAAATTTACATTCATTTTTTTTTATCCGATTAATCGATTAATCGAAAAAATAATCGGCCAACTAATCGATTATTAAAATAATCGTTAGTTGCAGCCCTAGTTGAATGAAACACTTTTGCTAGCTAAACGAACCATTAAAAACATTAGTTATAGCATTGTTGACTGTTCAGATCTTTCCCCCCAAAAATCATAATTTTACAGGGATCACTTAATAGTCATGTGACGAAAAAGCAGGCACTGATGGGTTGTTGCCACAGAAACCGAAAAAGCTTGTGTGTTGTTTTACATTATTACCTTTAAAGACTTCCAATATCTCCAGAAGCAGTTGCTTTTTGTGCATGTTTGTTACATTGGAGCCAAATTGGACTCCAATCCACTCGCACTGCATGGATGACATTATTTTTGTTTATGCATTGTGCTTGACTTGGAAACTGTATTTCAGAGCATTACCTCTTGCCCCTAGGTTTCCCTCCTTGGGACAAGGAGAAAATGTTCTCTCTTAGGCTATTCCTATTTGTCTCTGATTAAAGGTTTAATCTACTGAAACAATCCTAGTGTTAGGCAGCACTCAGATTCTTGGTGCAGGACTCCAACCGATCAAAAACAAGTTAATCAAATAATACAATATAAATCAGATTTCCACAAATTCAGATTTCCATTTATCAAGGGCATGAATCTTAGCTAATCAATTGAATCTATGATATGCATAATATTAAATAAATATAAATTAAATGAATCACACCAAAATATACCGGTATTTTATAGTTTTCTTCATAATTCATATACCTAAGGTTACATATTAGTGCATAATTCATTTGAGCAAACATATACCATAGTGTTGTGAATTCATATCCCAATTCCAAAATCCTTTAACATATAATATTATATAGCCATGTGTAGCCCCCAACGATTTTGGCACCATTACATGCCGTTTTGGTGCTCCTTGATGAGGTAAAGTGGAAGAGACAGTGTGTAGGAGTTTACATATCAATATCTGATAGGAACAAGTAGCCAAAAAATGGGGCATGGTCTCAGCATGGTTATAGCTGTGATTGATGGGTCCAACAGCCTGTAGGAGCTTTTGCTTACTTTTTTTCACTCTGGCCAATCAGAATTTACAAGGGGAAGGGACAAGCATTAGAGATATAAGTTTGCGGACGCCATTTTAGCTTGTCAGTAGCAGCAGTTACAGAATGATGAGAGCTGGTGTGTGAGACGGAGACAGTTTAGCAGAGGCTGAGCTTGGACATTTACTGTTGTAGGTGGAATGGAGAAGCTGTAGTGACTTCTGTAGTGGATGTATTTAATTTATACTGTATACCACTTACAGGGACTGCAGTACACATTTTCCCCTGTTCCTGAGTGGAGCTTATTAAGACAGTTGCCCATTTATGTTACCAGCCTCACCTGCAATTTTTCTATTATATCATCTATTATTCTCCATTTATAAAGAAATATTGGTTACAAAACCAGGCATTATAAAATATAATATTGGGGTAATTCAATCCGGGCTGCATGTCCCTATCATGTGCTAGTGTCTGCCTGCCCAGGCCTACTACTATTGCTGCTGCTGCACCTCTTTGACTGTTCTATCTCTATTTTTTTAAATAAATTCTATAATACAGGGGAAATCCAGTCTTGCTCCACGGGACTGCATGTGCCTATGATCTGCCAGGCCCAGTGCTCTACTACTACTACTACTACTGCTGCTGTCCCTCATAATGTTGTTTGGAAGAAAAAAAGGCCTCTTAATTGCGTCCGAAGTGAACGGCGAGAAATCAAATTCGTCTGAAGCTGTTTTGCCTGCCGTGCACATGTCTAATATCTATCTATCTATCTATACATATACAGTATATATATATACTGTATATGTATAGATAGATATCTATGCATATACAATATATATATATACTGTATATGTATAGATAGATATATATATCTATCTATACATATACAGTATATATATATATATATATATATATGTATATATATATACCGTATTTACACAATATATATATACATATATATGTTTTTATCATAACAGTAGAATCCGGTAGGAATACCTTTTCACATTGGAGTTCCAAAAGAATAAATGAGATTTTGATATCCAATATTTTTTAATTTTTATAATTATTTTACAACCGTGGAGCTTGTATCTTTTATTCATATGACAGGACAATGAACTACAGATATCCTCTAAAAGAGTAACAGAATAAAGGGAAATACATATTTTGTTCCAAAAATCAAATAAAAAGCATCATTAAGTATTCACAAATATTCATCATTGAGTATTCCCAGGAATGGAACAAAATTAAATTCCCTATTCATACCGTTAGATTCTAAGCTATTTAATTCATGTATCCACCAAGGGTCCCATTTCTTAAGCAATTTCTGCCTATAACCACCCCTTAACATTTGAGGGATGAAATCAACAATAAGGAAGCGTAATTAATTTAGTGTGTGATTATGTGTAACAAAATGTGTTTGTTATGTGTTATTTATTTTTGCATGGATGTTTGAAAGTATTCCATTTACCTATACTATGACAGGCTATACATTTAATACAGGGGAAGTTACCGTCCCTACGTGTCTCCCCCAGATAACCCCTACTTACTTTTTGGTTAGAGAATTTAGCCCTAACTAATGTGTCCCTAATAGTCCTGCCACATCTATAAGCCATTAATGGTGGTTCAATAGTAGGATGTGCACCTTGTAAAGTATACCAATGTTTCTTAATTATTAGAATTTTTTTTTTTACTATGAGTACCGTAATCTGACACACATACCAATCTCTTTTCAATTGGCTTATCTTTATTCCTGTGTAACAAATTATCCCTCTCCAGGGGTACCACAGAATTATGAATTTCATTAGTTAAATCTTGCGAATAACCTCTCAACAAACATTTGTAGCCGTCTCATGTAATCTACTGCTTTGTAATTCATCATCCTGGACAATAGGTTTCACTTGTAAGATGTGGCTGTTTGGCAAAGATTGTAAAAGTCTTTTTGGATGCGCAGAATCATATATTACAAAAACTATCATTTATCGTTGGGTTTTACATATAAATCTGTGACTAATTTTCCTCTACATTTTTTAATGACAGTATCCAAAAAGCTGATATTAGACAATCTATATGTCGTTTTATATTTTAATACTTTCCGAAAAGGTATTGAAGACCTCTAAGAACTCTTCTAATGATTCCAACGTGCCACCCCATATTGCAAATATGTCATCTAAGTAAAGATGCCACTGTAACAGGTATTCAAATTTTTTTTTTGTTCGGATATACACATTTTCTTCAAATTCTGGCATAAAAATATTTGCATATGTGCGTGCCACGCAGGAGACCATCGCTGTCCCACAGGTTCATAAATAAAAATCCTTATTAAAACAGAAATATTTGTCCTCTAAAACAATAGTTAACAGTTTAAATACATTTAATGATCTATCTTTATAGCCCAATTTTTCAGCCATACATTGCATAGCCATCAGGCCCTCATCATTTGGAAAACACATATAGAGAGCTATATCAACAAAATATACTCAGTTACTTATATAAGTCTTAATTTTAATTCCAATATATCCATAGCGTCAGCAAGACATGATTTAATATTTATTAATGCTGGTATAAATACCTGATCCAAAAAAATGGTTAATAGGCTAAAACTTGAGTCCACTACTATTATCAGTCTCCCTGGTGGTTTCTGGGAGGATTTATGCACCTTATCAGTGTATATAATACAGGAGTTATAGGATATTTATTTAATAAATAATTAACTAAATCATCATAATCAGTAACATCATTATCATAAGCCCATTTTAGGGTAAATCATTGGTTAATTTTATTTAAGAAAGAAATTCCAGAAGGACAAAACAGCGGGTACATCATAAGACATATGATTGTGTGTTTGTTCACACAGAAAATGTTAACATTGGACACACTTCCAACAGGATTGAGTATATATCATCATAACTCATTTAACAACTTGCCACCCCAAATGAGTTGATCTTACCATTGTGGCCAGCAAGAGCAGCCATCAGGAGCAGAGCTGGATAAAAGGGTGGGGGGAAGAGGGAGAGGAAAGGAAAAAAATCTATAGTTGGGGGAGAAGAGTGAAAAAGGAAGAGCGAGAAGAGAGGGAGAGAGAGAGAGCAATGGGGTCTGAGGGGCTGGTTTTGTAATATGTTACAGTGGGAGCCCTATTTAGTTGTTCGTCCGTAGCAAAGGACGGATGTAAGGCCTGGCTATAAATTCCAGCCAATGGAACCAAGTGTTCCGATATCTGTCAGCAGCCCCCCAGCTGAAAGGGCCAACACCTCCAGTACAGGGTTACGTTCAGCACGAAGGATCCACTCTCCAAGAGGGGGAGGGACAGGGTCACCCCAATATAGGGGGATCAAAGCTCTTGCTGCCATCAAAAGATGGCGGAATATTGTTTTTTTTGTACCAAGAAATTGAGTACCAAGAAGTTGACAGATGTTGAAGAAGGAAGAACTTCTGTAAAATTTGTATGAATGAGTGGATGTTGGTCCAGAACGGGAATATTTTAGAGCAGTGCTACCATAAGTGCAGAAGGGAGCCTGGGGATACCCCACATCTTCAACAGGCATTGGTTGTGCCAAGGTGATAAGTTGATGTAGTCGATGGGGGTCTATATCAGTTGGCCAATAATTTGTAGGACATATCTTGATCTTTGTTACTTTGTGAGCAAAGGTGAGTGAGGACACAGATTTTCCCATTGTGCCAGGGTGAGGGTGACTTGCAGTGTGTCTCCCATTTCCCCATATAGGTGGGGGGACAGGGTGTAGGGCAGCAAGCAGAAGCTTATAGAACACAGATATGCCGTGAGCCGGAGGCTTTGCGGAGATACAGAGTTCCTCAAAAGGGATGAGGTCCCTCAATAAATGATATTGCTGGGCTATTAAATATATTAAAGGTAATAGGTCTGTTTGAGACTAGTTGGTCCAGTGGTCTGAGGCCATCTGTCCAGAGAAAGTGCCGAATCTCGGAGCAGATAAGAAAAGGCCTTAATAGGAGTGAGAGGGGATGGGAGGGAGGAAATTTGTGTATCCTGAATAAGGGAATTCCACATTCGGAGGCTGGGCAAAATAAAGGGGTGGGGTGAGGCCTGCCTTCTGGCAGTGTCCGCTGCAAGCCATGCAACTGCTCTCATCTGGATTCCCACCAGTTCTGCTTCGGGTTGTGAGACAACTCCAATAAGCAGAGAAGATGGCATGCTCTATAATAAGAGTGCGGGCAAGGTAGCAAAAGACTCCCTTTAGATTTAGGGAGGATTCATGTGCAATGTTTTATTTGCAGAAAGACTGAATGGATAGGAGTAAAAGAGTACGGTGGAATGTGTATAGGAAGGGTTTGGAACAGATACAGGAGACAGGGCATTATGTTCATCTTAATTGTGTTCACTCTACCTAACCAGGAAATTGTTAGCTTTGACCAGGAGGACAGATCTCACTGCAGAGTGGCTAGCAGTCAACCAGATCCCCAAGTATTTCAATTTGGAGTGACACCAGGTGAAAGAAAAGGAGGTGGCCGATGAAAGGTGGCTAAAGAGCCAAATTGGAGAGATCACCGTATACAGAAAACTCTCAGAGCATTACCGGGGGGGGGGGGGGTCTGGGTTCGATGGCTTGCATCAGTGGTTCTAGTGTGGTTCTAGTGAGAGCACTCATTTTACCCTCCTTAGGAATAGAGGAAATTGAGGCTGCCAGAGTATGAGCATGAATCTGGCCACCAGCAAATAAGCTCTATGCATTTTCTGTTAAGGATGCATGCCAACTCCTGCTGAAGCAGGATGAGTCGCTGCTGGTCGCCCTCAGTCAGGGAGGTTTTGTGGGATTGTCCTGCGGCCACTATGTGAGACCATGTTTTTATCCCAACACGAGCCAGGCGCAGAAGAGAGAGGTGCTGGTAAGAAAGGAAAAAGTAATCAATGCGGGGGTAGGATTGGTGTGGAGGGCAGGGCTCTCTAGCAATCAACTAAGCGGTATGTGGAGAGTTAATCTTCCTTGTAACATGTTGGGGAGTATGTGTGCAATCGTGGAGGTGTCGATCACGGGGTTCAGGGCCACATTAAAGTCACCAACCAATATGAGGATCCCTTCGTGGAAGATAAGCCCATTGTTATCCTTTCTATAGGTACAACTATCATTTCATTTACATGAACCACTAATGAACCACCCCTATCGGCTGGCTTGCATATAATATTATCATTCATCTGCAGTTCTCTTAAAGCCTTCATTTCTATTTTGGACGCATTATTAGTTGGTTTTTTTGTTACACTGTTTTTTACTCATAACATTTCTAAGTCCATTCTCAACCAATTGTATAAAAATATCAACTGGTGGTATGAAGGTGCTTTTTTATTTAAATTAAATTAATTAAATAAAAAACATTTATCCATTTTAACCAAGTCTACCTTTTTTGAAAATATAGAAAAACACACTTTTAACTTAATATTCCAAATAAATTTAAATAAATCAATCTTCGGTTGAAAAGTATTAATGGCTCTAGTAGGATGGAATGAAAGTCTCTTAGACACAATTTTTACTCCATCTGGGGATAGTTCACAATATGATATATTCATGATTAATGTCTCTTATTCCGTGTTCTTTATAATGTTTTTTAATAATTGGGGTTTCTTAGGTAGATATGGTTAAAAGTTCATTACACATGCCCAGACTGGTAGATGTATCCTCAGGCTGTTTCCTCATACGCTGTAAATTTCTCTTAGGTAATGGGGAAATGAATCTAACTTTACAGCGGTCTCCAGTATAATTAAAAACATAACCTTTTATATAATCATCTTGATCCCTCAATTTTTGTTTCTTTTTCGTTCCTCGATTTTCTTACGGTATATACATCATCTTATATTATTGGCCTGAAAAGAGCCGTTAGTTGAATCGAAACATTGACACGTGGTGGAATAAACACGTCAATTCACAATATATCGTTTTAATTTCATTTTGACTAAAGGTTTAGCCTCTGATTAAGTATATTTTACATTGCACAACTGCCATGAGTTCCAAGTTTGCTGGAACTGCTGGCAGCTGTCAATGCATAAACTTTCTCCCACAACAGAGCAACGTTTGTAGACCCAACTGTTTCAGAGAAAAACATACCATCCAACCATTGGTATAACACAAAATCTATCACCATGTATGTACTCTGCTTTGAACCCAAATAGATGTATTTTGGAATAGGTTATTGTGGATGCATGAAATAAGAAGAAACACAAATGTGCCAATTTTCTTACAGAGCTAAGCCAGTGAAATGCAGAAATATTTACGCTATTCGTTTCATGGAGGTTCATGTTACAAACATCTATCTATCTATCTATCTATCTATCTATCTATCTGTCTATCTATATACAGTAGTGTACCTAGCGGGTGCCGCTCATCAGGGGAGTGCCACCACGCCGGCATCCCTCCAGAGACGGACAGTAATGTCTGTATGAGGAGCAGGCTCAGTTGGGGAGATCAAAGATCTCCCTCCAACTGGCTTAAAGCCAATCAAGGAAGCAGGAGGTCTGTTAATGCAGACCTCCGACCCTGCTTCCTTGCGATCCGCGTGGCAACTGATGCTGTGCGCCGAGATTTGCTGTGATATCCCAGCGCACAACACGGAAGCCACGCCTACCGCCTTCCGCGCTCACTGCATTGGAAGGACAGGACACAGAAGAAGAGGAAGAAGAGCCAAGAGAAAGGATGGAAAAGTGACAGTGATAGAGAAAAGGTAAGAAAACATTCAGTGAGTGGATTAGTAAGTGTGTGAGAGTCATGGGTGTTATGCTGTAGTTTATGCTGAATGTTTGTGAATTAATGTTTGTGAATGAGTGTGTGTGATAGCATGGATGTGTAAGTGTGTGTGTGGGGGGATAGCATGGCCAATGATAGGAGTGTGATTGCTGTTAGCAATTATCTATCTATCTATCTATCTATCTATCTATATATCTATATATATATATATATATAGTATTGTTGATTTTTTTGTCCAATTTTGGTCCAACCACACTTTTTTTAAAAGTAACACACCAAAATTGGACAGAAAAAAATCAATAACAATATTAATATATATATATATATATATATATATATATATATGATTGCTAACAGCAATCACACTCCTATCATGCCCAGGCAGCCAGTACATGCTAGAACCTGGGCATGATAGGAGTGTGATTGCTGTTAGCAATCACACTCCTATCATGCTAAGTCAGCCAGTACACACTGGAATCTATATATATATTTTGTCTAATTTTGGTGTGTTACTTACTTTTAATAAAAGTTTTTGTTTTAAAAGGTGTGTGGGGGGTCATTTTCGGTTTCGGACAAGTGAATGCTGAATTTACAGTTTCGGTCCAGAATTTTAATTTCGGTGCATCCCTGCTATATACTAAGCCAGACACTGAAGTGGTAGGCCTACACCACATCAATGTTTGGCTTAGTATATAGTGATAGGGGTTATGCTGTACCCCCGTCAATGTTTGCCTCAGTACATAGTGAAAGGTGTTATGCTGTACCACCGTCAGTGCGTGCCTCAGTATATAATGATAACAGTTATCCTGTACCACTGTAAATGTCTGCCTCAGTATGTAATGATAACAGTAATCACATACCACCGTCAGTGCGTGCCTCAGTATATAATGATAACAGTTATCCTGTACTACTGTAAATGTTTGCCTCAGTATATAATGATAACAGTTATGCTGTACCACCGTCAATGTTTGCCTTGGTATATAATGATAGCAGTTATGCTGTACCACCGTCAGTGTTTGTCTCAGTATATAATGATAGCAGTTATGCAGTACCACCGTCAATGCTTGCCTCAGTATATAATGATAACAGTTATGCTGTACCACCGTCAATGTCTGCCTCAGTATATGGTGATAGGTGTTATGTTGTACCCCCGTCAATGTCTCCCTCAGTATATAATCATAACAGTTATGCTGCACCCGTTTGCCTAATGATAGAAGCTATGCAGTTTTAAAGTGTGTGTGGGGGGGTGCCACATACAGGATCCGCTCCAGATGGCAAATACTCTACTACAGAGTATCCTCCTGCATAATAAGAATCCAAATGATTAGAGTATCAGGTAGATGACATCACCGAAAAGCACCACTATATTGCCCTCACGTGAGGGCAAAATGATGGAGCTTGCAGTGAGGGCAAAATGACAGAGCTTGCAGTGACATCATCTCCCCCGATTGGAGGATCAGGGTGGGCACATCACCACAAGCGCTGCCACATTGCCCTCAGTTGGCGCTTTTGGTGACACCCCTTTTCTCTGGAAGATCGGTGAGAGGACGTCACTGCTAGCACTGCCATTTTAGTGAAAGTCCCCACTAAGTTATGTCCGCGGAGATAAGGAGGAAGGAAAAAAAATAGGAGATTGAAGATTGAAGAGGTGAAGAGAAATTAGAAGATATAAGATAGAAGATGAAGAAAATGGTGAAGAAGATGTGAAAGCAGAAGTGGTTGGCAGAAGCAAAAGTGGTTGGCGGAAGTGGACAGCAGGTAGGGAAACATTTAGTGAACATGAGTGAGAGAGTGAACAAGAATGAGAATGTGAGAGAGTGAGTAAGAGTGTGAGAGAGTGAATGTGAGCATTGGGCAACAAATTTCCTTCCCGAATCAAAAATGTAACCAGATTTTTGGCTGAACTGAACTGGGGAGTAAACGAAAACGAATAGGCCAAAAATGAACCAAATGGGCCCATTTGCACATGTCTATTATTGAGTACTTGTAGAAATATTTTAGTTCACTATGTTACGTTTCTGGAACAGAATATCTACCCAGCAAGATAAGGCGGGCTGGCCTGGGGGTAGGGGTTTAAACGTGTTCACTGGTATTTTGTGAATAATTTTCTACTGGCCTGTGGAGGAAGGAATGTAGTGGAGTCATGTATCACTGACTTACCCAGGTGGGGGCAATGGACCGATAGATAGGCTGCCAGCCCTCCCCTGCCAGCAAACCAGATCACCAGCACACAGAGCCTTTCACCAAATATTACAATGAAATGTCACAGTGCCCCTATGCACCCAAGGCCACTGGAGACAACCCTTAGTTTCCCTGCCCGTGTGCCCAATGCACAGTCCATGTTTGCATACAAGAAGAGTCGAGCTGGCCTTCTATGGTTATATCAGTCAGATTTTAATGACACCTCACCAGTTTCACCATGGCATTATACAGAGCCAGCTGAGCCTTTACCTCAGGAGAAACTTATCGAGGTGAGCCCTTCATAATGCATAATCTTCACAATGAGACTCCTACTTTGCTGTGAAATTTGAAATTATAAATATCATGTTTAATTCTGTCATATACAATATATAGATATAGTCCTGTAGATTGCAACATGATACATACAGCCTCATCTTTAAATGGCACAGTAACATCTGTCAATGTGATCTCTACATATTTTCAATTGCAAAGGAAAGCTAAAAATAATATTAATACCTATTAGCCATGCATAATAGATAGATTACCCAAACATTCTAAGATATGTCCCAGGCTGCTTAGCCAATCAGTGGCTAGTTTGAGGAATTTTAACTGATGCCCAATGATTTCAGCCATTATCTTTAATCCCTCAGTGTGTTAAGAAGCAACCTCCTTTGGTCTGATTTTCCCTGAGCATGGGAATAAGATAACCATGGAGAAAGGGAGCAAGTACAGCAAACATCAGAAAGAAGAAGAGATGAAGAATTGGAGAGATACTGATCCACCTGCCAAGAAGATAAACCTTGGGGTTTTTACATCTTTTTAAAACAGCCCTTTGATAACACAATGGTAATACCTGCAGTAGCCAACAAGGAACAATCAGCAAGTGAAAGGAGGAGAAAGAAAAAGGAAAAGAAGAAAAAGTAGAGGAGACATACAAAGAAGGAAAAGAAGAAGACGAAGAAGAGAGATGCAGAGGAAAACCCGGGGCTCAGGAACACCTAATTCTATAGAGAGACTTTCTTTTCAGAACGTGCTTGGAGAAGACAGCTACGGAAAGGTATGGAAGGATTTCCTTTAAATGTAAATTCACAGACACTATGTACTTACATCGATGACACCATGTACTTACATTGCGAAGGTCTTTGGAGATTGGAAATTAGAGCCATCGGTTAGTGTTAATGTTTGTAGTCCTCTTATTATATCTAATATGTTTGTTTTATATACCAATATGTATTAAAATCAACTTATTTCAGGTTATTTACTTTTTAACGGTCCCTTTTTAGTCTGCTACTTGGTCACACATCTATGCTGAAGGTACAGCACTATACATATCCATACAGCTGTGTACAGTCCCAATTCTACAGGGTCTTCGGGGCAAGCAAGTCCTTTCAACATACCCACTACCCTGTCATGCAAATGACCACATGAAAGGCAGTGCCCCCCCGCCTAACAGTGTGCGATCATGACATCATTTGATCCCAACTGAGCTGGAATCACCTTGTTTTCAGCGTATACAGCTTATATAAGCTCAGAAACTTCAGTATCTCATTGTCCGTGGTTGGTGTAATACTCTTGCATTGTTCCTACCTGATTTTGATGAGATTACTTTTTTACTCAGATTGTCCTGCTACTCGTCTTCCCTTTTTGGCTTGTTGAAAGTGTCCTCTTGGCTCTTACCCAGCTACGTTTGACTACGATTATTCTTCTGAGATTTTGGCCTTGTCTTCCTGCTTCACTGCAGTCTCCTGTTCATATTTCATTGGAGGTCCAGCATATCCTGCCCTTAGGGATTCTCATCTACTAAACCGTTACAAGGCAGAGGAGTGCCATCTATAAAGTAGGACGTGCCATTCGGTCCATAAATATCTCTGCCACATCATTCATCACCAACAATGATTGCATAGCCTAACTCTGCACCTTCACTTTTTTGTTACACTAGTTTTATCATCAAAATACAAACTTCACATTTTTTCTTCTGCAATAATAGGACTGACCTAGTAACCTACATATCCTTGTCTGTTCCAGGTCTTTTTGGCATCAGACCTGAGGACCAACAAACAGCTGCCAGCAAAAGTTGTGAGGAAAAAGGCCATGGTGCAACGCCTACAAAGCATTTTTGTAGAAAAGAGGGTCCTTGAGGTTGCCACTGGAAGTGCCTTCCTAACACGTCTATGAAACCTTTCAGACCAAGTAACCAATAGAAGTGTCTTTCCTCAGCCTGCCTTTCTTCCATTACAACATAATTTGTATGATCATACGGCGACTCTACTCTACCCTTGTCCTCTACTTGCTCTGGTTTATATTTTTCATTCAGGACTCCCTATCTGTTACATCTTTCATTCTTTCTTTGTATTACCTTTAATACGGTATCTAACTCTGTTAAAGGCATTTGAATAATGTTTTACTGGAATATACAATAAGACAATACCAAGATTTTTGATAGTTTCTTTTAGCACTAAATGCTAAAAAAATCATATCTTTTTCTTAGTGTTGTTGGAAACATTGAGAATCTTATAGGCTAAAAAAATGCAGTATTCGATAATGAGATTTTTGAAAAAGACAAGATTTTAGATTAGATATTATTAGCATCATTCTTGCTCAATGTAATGCTTACACGCTTTAGTAAAATAAATAGCATCACATGCATTTACTTTCCTGTATACTCATTATATATAAGAATTAAGATATCATGGTATGTTTGGTCTTCCCTTTTATAAAATCATATGTTAATTTTGGGCAGATATCTAACTATAACTGGCTTATTACACAGGACATCTGTATGTTGTATCTAGAGGAGAAAAGAAGACGATCTCTGCACTACATCGTAAGACAACATGGCAATAACAACAGGGGAATGGTATAGAATAAGCACAACGTAGATATTATTATACCACTGTCCTCATTATAAATTAAAATGTTAACCCCTTTGACACATCATTTTTTAATACTTGTGTCTGAAAATGTACTGATCTTTGGCAGATTCTTTGCTGTGGAGTTTGTATGTGGGATGCAATATCTCCATGAGAGAGGGATTATACATCGGTAAGCAATAGCGTACCTTCTTTCTACATTATAAAATGTATTTTGTTCATCTATCTAGCAATCAAATGTATTTATTATCTAACCCCTTAAGGACCAGACTGTTTTTAAAATGTGTACATTTTCACTAAGACTGTTTTAATGTTTTAAAAGGGTGTTTCAACTGCTAGTATTTTAACACAATGAACATTCTATATAACTGAGGTATTTCAGGTAACCTGAATTGATGCATTTTGAAGGTATTTTCTGTCAAAGTAACTGACTGAGAAGAAAATGTCCCTAGTTTTTGCTAAAGAAAATCACTCATCCTAATTTTTCAACTAATCTTTTAGCAAAAGAAAGCTCCATCTCTCCTTGAAAAGACAATATCTAGTTTAATGGTTAATGATAGTTTAATGATGACATTTTGAATACATTGACATTAATATGTAGTTGGTCCCCCCTTTGCAGCTATAACAGCTTCCACTCTTCTGGGAAGGCTTTCCACAAGACATTTGAATGTTTCTGTGTGAATTTATGCTCATTCATCCAGTAGAGTATTTGTGAGGTCAGGCAGTGATGTTGGATGAGAAGGCCTTGCTTGCAATCGCCGTTCAAGTTCATCCCAAAGGAGTTCGATGGTCAGGGCTCTGTGTAGACCAGTCAAGTTCTTCCACATCGAGCTCGTCCAACCATGTCTCTATGTACCTTGCTTTGTGCATAGAAAAAGGCCTTCCCCAACCTGTTCCCACAAAGTTGGAATCATAGCGTTGTTCTAAATGTCTTGGTAGCTGCCCTTTACCATGGCAATACATTTTTGACAATACTATGCTTCCAACTTTGCAGGAACAGTTTGGGGAAGGCCCCTATAATATTTCACCATGGCTGTACCCCAGTGCGCAGAGCAAGGTCCATAAAGACATGGTTGGCTGAATTTGGTGTGGAAGAACTTGACTGGCCTGCAAACAACAGAGAAAACTGAATAGTTACAAACAAATCATAGGTCCTATTGTGAGATGTATATGCATATACCTGATGGATACACAAGGCAACTCCCACACATTCAGAATGTGAATGTGTTAACATTAGGCACAATGTTTGATGAATATTCGCAAGCTATCTATGCCATGAGTAACCAATATAGGAAAAAGTATAGAACTTAAGATGTAAACATAATAGAAGAGGACAACTTAACTGAATCGAATGGATGGTAAATGTGACACCAATGGATATTTTAAAAGTATTTTAATGAACTTAATTTGTTGCTGTTGATTTTGGATCAACAGCAACAAATTTACAGATTTAGGAAAGGCTGAACTTGATGGACGCATGTCTTTTTTCAGCCTATGTAACTATGTAACTATGTAACTGATATAAGGGATCCCGTGGGTCGCTCTCTGGGGTTTTGTCACTTTGCTATTAACTATAACCAAGAGAATGGTAGACCAAAATATGTTTTCCAAATTTCCTATATTCAGAATTGATTTAGAGGATTACTTACTTCAGGGCTTGACAAATTTGTTGTGAATCTAGGCGCCAGGTAAAAAAGTTAGGAGCCAGGATTTTTTTTAAACTAACAGTTGGTCAGGAGGGATCCGATCATCATCAGCCCACTTACTAAACTCACAGCGTTTGACCTGGAAGCACCCTGGACTTTCAGGTCAGTGCTGTTTGTTTTTTTTTTTTAAATACATTTTTTTCATTTTTTTAACTCTTTCCATTGGAGCACAGCATTGACAGATATTTAGTCCCCAAAAGCTTGTGGGGACAAATGTTAACCCCTGCAATGCCACGAATGTGTCATACACAATTGTGGCATTGAAGGGGTTAACGCTGCACTGTCGCTCTCATGGAGCGATCAGGCAGCAGGGGGGTGTTGGGGCTGGTCTCCACACTCATGGCAAACCAAAGAACCCTCTCACCCTGTCCCTGAAGCTGCCTCTGGCAGCTGGGAAGCAATTGCTGGTCTACAGACCAGCCACTGCAGGGGGAGTCTATGATGACTGCTGTAGGCTTCTATGCCTACAGGAATCATCAAAGGGCTTGTGGGGGCTCGTTTTTTTTGCTGTTGCTGGTCTGCCTGGGCTTCCAGGCAGACCACCGGCAGCAGAGCCCCTTACAAAACAGGAGTTAACCCCTAAAACGCCGCGATCGCGGCATTGAAGGGGTTAACGCTGCACTGTCGCTCTCAGGGAGCGATCAGGCAGCGGGGGGGGGGGTTGGGGCTGGTCTCCACACTCATGTGGAGACCGAAGAACCCTCTCCCCTGTCCCTGAAGCTGCCTCTGGCAGCTGGGACTCAATTGCTGGTCTATGGACCAGCCATTGCAGAGGGAGTCTCTTTGATGACTGCTGTAGGCTTCCATACCTACAGGAGTCATCAAAGGGCTTGTGGGGGCTCGTTTTTGCTGTTGCTGGTCTGCCTGGGCTTCCAGGCAGACCACCAGCAGCAAAGCCCCCAAAACGGGAATTAACCCCTAAATGCCGCGATCGCGGCATTGAAGGGGTTAACGCTGCGCTGTCGCTCCTATGGAGCGATCAGGCAGGTGGGGGGTGTTGGGTGAGGTCCCCAGACTTGTGTGAGGACCCAATCAACACACAAACCCCTTCCCTGAGGCTGCCTGTGGCAGCTGAAAACACGATTGCTGCTTTTCCAGCAACCGCGTTTTCAGCCTACAGGATCACTCCGTAGGAGTGATCTCAGGCTCGGGGGCGGGCTCGGAGTGGCTGTGCTGTCTGCCCAGACTTCTGGGCAGACAGTAGCAGCAGCGACCCCGTGTGGTGACTCAGCCTCTTACATCCACAATTTTTTCTGGATGTAAGAGGCTGACAAAACCTAGGCGCCAGGACAAAATTCTCTGTCGCCATGGCGACCTGGCGCCTGGGATTTGTCGAGCCCTGACTTACTTTGACTGCATGCTTTATAAAGAATCAGCCATTTCCCCAATGAGTCTATTTCCTTGACTCATCCTAAAATGATCAATATACTTGCTTCCGCGCATGGGCTATTAAAGTCTGGCATGAAACAAAATTATTGGTAAACAACCTCCTCTGACGTAGTGGAAATTCTTGAGGGAGCACACAGCTGGGAGACATCTATCAATAACAACCAACTTGTAAGAGAAAAAAATGATGATCCATAGGAAATTCATGCAACATTCAATCACTCCCTAAGCAGATATGTTAGACTATGGTGTAGTTAAACTTCTATTGTTGCTCTTGGGTAATTGTTTCTGTCTATGTACCATATGAATATGTCTGGTCATCTGGCTAAAATTGCCCCCAAATCTGTTCTATTGTGAGCCATAGCAATATAGCAATATGCCTACTAAGCAATGGGATAGGATAGAGAAGAAGTACACATGACTGGGCCTAATTTAGGTAACATATGTGGCACCTGATGTGCTATTATAAGATTTTCTACAGGAGGATGACACCAGAGACCAGGGGCGTACCTAGAGTATTTGGCACCTGGGGCGGATCCTGTATGTGCCCCCCCCCCACTTTAAAACTGCATAGCTTCTACCATTATATACCGGCGCAGACACTGAAGGTAGCATAACACTTATCACTATATACTGAGGCAGAAATTGACGGTGGTACAGCTTGATCTGGGGTGAAAGCAGGTATGTATAGCTCCTGAAGGTATATACCCTCTTATGGAGAGAGAAAAAAAAAACAATGCCAAATTCAATTTGCCTGCCTTGCAATTTTTGCTTACAATTTTTATTCATCTGTGTAAATGTTTATTGCATTTATGCTTTCTTGATCCTACATTATGTGACCCTACCATTTATCTAGGAAGGATACCCTCTTGCCTGTCTGGGCCCAGCCGAGGGTTGATGGAGAGATCAGAGGATCTCTAAAAACAATGTGCATGATGGAGTCCAAACAATTGTCTTTGTATAGGTTTTGTTATTTTTCATAGAACGGACCATACTTTTTGCTTGACATTATAATCGAACACAAAAGAGCCACTGTTCCCAAAAATTGCGTAAGCCACAAGACACTTAATTAGCAACTATTTATAATACGCAAATATGGGTGAAATAACTGTAATATCTCTTGAATCATACAAATGTGTCCTATTTTTGTTTTTTGATTTTGTAGAACTGGGTTGTGCTGGTAGACATCAAATGCAGTTATAAAGAATTATGACACTAATCGACACACATATATACATTACATTTTAATAGAATTTGCTGTATGGTAATGAGCATCATGTGTGTAAATAGCAGTTTTTGCCTGAGCATATAACTAGACTGAAAAAAGGATTTGTTTGCTCCCAGTAATAAAATAGATAAGGTGACTTATCTACATTGGTGAAGGGTACATGAAGTTAATATGAGTTTGAAAAATGTGTTTTGTCCTTTTTTTTCTGTAATATGCTCTTAATTACACTGTAATTTTGTTTACAGTGAGCATTATTCATTTTTTACATATTACATTCATTGTGATGGTTCATGCATAATTTAGTCATCCCCTATGTTAGATAATGCAGTATTTCTCAAGAGAATGATTTGCTTATACAATAAATATCCCAGTTTTTTAGCATTCTAATGTTTTATAGGGAGAAATTGTATTACTAAATTCTAGGAATCCTGTTGATACCTAACCTCTTATCGCATTGCATATGTAAACCTTTTATTCCAGTGAGAATACTGTGACAACCACCTGTTGAGTTACTGGTGAGCCTTGAGTTTGAAAATAGCAGAGCTCAGAAATTTTGCGGTGCTCAGAGAAGATAACCTATTGTGAATTTTATACAACAAGCAGTAGATGACCTTAATCCTGTTACAAATGTAAGCTTTGCATCACTCTGACTGCTTAAACGGAAGGTTAGTATAAATCTGCTTTAGTGGGACAGCGGTTCTTTTAATCCTCCCAAGCAGTGTTAATAATGTATCATTTTTGTGATTCTTTATAGTGCTTAAAAGAGACAATAACCCTTATTGACATAGCAGGCTTGAATGGTTTTCAAATGTATTAATTTCTTGATGGACATTCATTTGTGTTAACTTTTTTTTTCAAAATATTAAAAGATTTTTAATAAATTTGGTTACATTTTGCATTGATTTTGTTTATATCCTGATATTGATTGCAGAGGCACCTCATGCTTCACTTAGCAAACCCCATTGCTATGAAAGACTTAGAGGATATGGGGGCTAGAAAGCCAAAAGAGTAAAAAAATATACAGTAATAGACGTGCAAATAGGCCAGAAAATGATTCAGACACATTTTTCGCTTTGTTTTTGGCACATTTGTTTTTGGGCAACAAATTACATTCCCTGCCCATTTGGTTTAGATGAAAATTGGCATGGGGGGGCACTTTTAATTCAGGAAATAATAATAATTTGTTGCCCAGTGCCCACTTTTATTCTCATTCACTCTTACTCACACTCTCACATTCATTCCCTTTCACTCTCTCTCTCATGCTCTCATTCTCTTTTGGAGCATTCAAAGTATACATATTTGTCAGATTTTTGTTGCAAATTTCTACAAAATAACACTGCCACATCAGAAGTGGTAGTATCACATCTACAACTGAAATGTGCATAAAGGCTGGTTATTCATTAAGCAGCAAGCACAATTTAGGGTATTTTACATGTTTGGTGCTCCCCTTCACCACCTTCCTCATTGATGTCTAATGAATTTAGTAAGTTGATACTCATAGTTTTGCAAACTGCCTAAGACAAATACATTTTAGTAATACATCTTGCCGTGCCCACTATGACATAGTATTTTTGCACATGCAGCTCTTATCCAATTGAAAGGGAGAGTCCAGCCATCCTGCCAGAAAACAGCCTACCTACCCAGACATCATAATCCTTTGATCATGTCTCTGCTATGCAGTTTGTACAAAATAGCCATTTAGTGATTATATTTCTAGAGAAATGTATGCTTTTAGAATAATTCAATGCATTTTTTACAACTACCTATAGCTTGTGCTTTTTGTTTGTCATTCAGAATTACACAATATATATGTATTGAAAAACAATTTTATAACCCACTTTTTGCATTTGTGGAATATGATGGTGCTATGTAGATCAATAAATAATAAAATACAATTATACAAATATAATAATGATAACAACAATAATAATAATAATTATTATTATTATTCCTACAGGGAGAAAATAACCATGTAATATTTGTTGGGATCTGTAGAGGGCACTGGATAGTTTCAAATAATGAATAGAGCCTGAAAATGTGTATTCATTGTAATATGTTTCCATCTGAATTCTAACTTAAGTCGCATTTAAAATAGATGACATTATTTGAATATTGTGGAGTATGTAATGATATTCTGTGTACTATTGTGAAATATGTAATGCTATTCTGTGTGCTAAAATATTAAATGCATTGTACCAATTCTCTCAATAAGTACATATTTAATATATAAGCAAAAAAAAAGTATTGTCTAAAACCAAAAAATACCAAAATAGTGCGTGCGTCCCTTATAAGTGAAATAAAATATATCAAGGTAATATGACTTCATATGAATGCTCCAGTAAATGCAGATGTAGGGAATCCCAATATCATCATATAAAAAACAAACAGGATAATACATAAATAAAAAATGTAGAAAAGAATAAATAGTAGGAGAGCCCCTTACAATATGAAGGGCAATCATATGCCCATATGTAGAGTGATGGAGAGATCCCTCTATATTGGAAACAAACGTCTCGCACTTAATTTGTACCGACTCTTGCAACTCGAGATTCAAAGCGGAGAAAAAGTGAAAACCGGGAGGTATGTAGAAATAGATAAACTTTAATCATAAATATAAAATAAAAGCTCAATTCTTACATAGAATGCCTTAAAAGGAGGTGTCTTTGTGGTTGTTACAGTTAAAGCTTCACCATAAAAAATGTCCCTTCAGACAGTCTCTGTGTGAGTGTGAGTCTATCCAGCTTTCTCCCGTCTCGTCTGATGTCAACGTACACTACGCTTCCTTAGGTGCATGACATTTGTCTCTCTTCTCCTCCTTAAGTATCCGTCTGTATAACTGCATTTGCCATCCAAGCCACCATCTGGTGGATCTGTAAGGTGACTTTTTTGGTGGAAATTGTGAAATCTGTGAGTACTAATAAAATACTTTATAAACTATACTAGCAAAATGATCAACAATAAAATTTTGGGAAACCACCATGTCCTTTACTTGTTTTGGTAAATATAATGGTTTACTAATAAAAAATATTAATGCGGCATCGATTTTTGTTAATATTTCTAATGACTAGATACCCATCTTTAATTTATTAAAAACAACTATTACAAGAGGCATCAATAGATCACCGATGTCCACCTTGGTGGCTGTTGTATGGTTAATATATTGTCTGAAAATGAATAGAGCCTTATATTACATTACATAACTGGTTTAATAACACATATGCTACTGCCGTCTGTATAGAATGGAACAAAGCTAGAAATCATACACATAAAATGTTTGCGATGGATTTTTCAGCAGGTAATTTCTTTAAGGGGTAAACCATGCTTATGTTTCTGAAATTAGTCATGGAAACTATCATTGAATTAACAATTTATTAGAGAGATTAGGGATTAGTGAAGCAGACACTTACAAATGTTGTGTATTTACATACTAGCGCTGCCTGATGTCAATCTTCAGTGCATACGTGTGCATGTACAGGCATTTCAGCTTAGAAATACTGCTTATTTACATACTGCTTGATGTCAGGCAACACCACAGAGTGCAGGGCTGATCTTAGTGGCAGGTGACAAGTTTAGAGGACCCAATGTGTAAAAGTTGGTCTAGTGCTTGCTAGGTGGCAACCAAGCCTTCTGCATTGTGTGCCGGATGCACAAAGGAGGTCTATGTTTATATATTGCCATTAATGTCTAAAAGACATGGCATGTTTGTGTGTAGGGTTATAGGAATCTTGCCTTGGGGCGCGAGTTGGTCAAGGACTGGCCCTCGTTCGGTGCATAAATATGTGCAGGAGGGTTCAGGTGGAAAATGGGGGACGTGGTCCTGTACTCGTGACACAATCACTCAAGCTAGATATAATAAGCTCAGAATCAGCTCTGAGCCTGGCACTTGATCCCCTTGAATGGGATGGGAGGAGGCATGTTCAGTATTCAATTGGTTGATGCCAGAGGAGGCCCCTGCAGGCCACCAATAGAGTCGCTTACACGGCCATTTAACTCCTGATGGGGAACTTGGCCTGTCTCCCTGCTCCAAGAGTTAAAGGTCTTTAACTCCTGAAGGAGAACCTATGGATTTCTGCACCAGTTATCTACGCAGCATCGCAGGGGTTATCTGGAACGGAAATCTGTAGGTTCGCGTCAGGAATTAAAGGGCCATAAGAACTACTTTATTGGTCGCTGGCAATAGGTTGATGCCAGAGGAGGCCCCTGACGGCAAACCTACGGATTTCCGCTCCTGTTAACCCCTGCAATGCTGCGTAGATAAGGTAGGCTAGATGGGAAAGGGACCAGGGAGATTAGTAGACGAAGACGAAGATTCTTCGTGTTGTGTGTCTTCGTCTTCGAATCCGTTTAGCTTCCGCCATGTTCGTATGTTTGGGATTCGGACTGAACAAAGAAAACGCACCCTTCGTGTTCGTTTTCATGTTTGCCCGAATACGAATGCACAAGTCTATTGTAAAGTAGTGCTTCCAGCATTGAAACCCATGGAATGTTCCTGCTGATTGCTACAGGTTGACAGTTACAATTATAATTGTTTTTTAAGCATTACCCCCAATGTATTTATCCAAACAGGGAAACAAAAAACTTTCTGCTTATTAGATCAGTAAGCATTAGAACGAGTAAGGGAAAGTAATGCTGTAAATGCAGTTATGTAATAAATATTAATAAATATTGCCTTCAATGAGCTTGATTTTCCCTGTCATGTTTATCTCACAGTGAGCCTTCGCTTTCACCCTGTTCCTCAAGGATTTATTTATATGCCGGCTGGCTCTTTCCCAAGAGCAGAATAATTATAAATATATATATGTCATAAAAGGTTTTGGCTGCACTAAAAACATTTCACAGGATAAATAATGATTGAATTTTAAACTTTGCCTCTCCCTCTCATATCAAAATACAATTACTATTTACTTTCCTGTCTACCTAACTATTAATAATGTTTAAATGAGATAACAATTCAGTCATTTTAGATGACTGAACAATGCATAATTCTTTGCCGATAAGAAATGCATACATTTACAAGAGCTGTAGTTTTATTATGCACTTTGAAGGACCCATTTAAATAATTGTCTCCTGCCTATAGTCCTATATGGGGATGGCATCAGCCATCTTTAACAGGTCACATATGCATTTTTAATTTTGCTGACGCAAAGACCCATGCCATATGGGGGGTGCATATGTGTCTGCTGTCACCCTATGTATAACACATACAATTACATTTATGAGAGTTTTTAGAAATCATGTTGTTCATTAAAGTATTATCCATTTGGTCTCTATCATTCATGAAACTTCTCAACAGCTCAATTTGAATCCCTCATTGTATAGAGCTGCATAGTCCTGATTACCCAAGCATCATTCATTATGTTTAGCAAAGACATATTTTGGTAAATTAAGACTAGTAATCCACATAGCCATATCTATTTCTTACTGTGGCCATTTGAGTAAATATGTAGGTGGCACAAAGAGACCCTTTAAGAAAATAATTTATGAGCATATTAAAGACATAAATTGTGTGCTAAAAAATGTATCAGATCATTTCAGAAAACACCTTCTAATTTCTACTTCTAACCCTCAGAGTTTAAAATCTGTAGCAACATTATTAATAAATTAGACTGTATAGAAAATTGATGGATACTTCTGATAGATACTCTGTATCCTGCATTTGCCATGCATTGAATGGCTTTTTAGAGGAATAATACCGTATACACCACTTGTTTATGTATTACCCGTATAGCTGTTTATGTATTTAAGTATCAATATAAATGTATTTTGCTATACAGAATTTTAACAAGGTACAGCTGGATTGGAATAAGCAACTATATTCTATGACTATATGAGGACCACCAGGGACTGCTTATTGTATTTCATTTGGAACTAATCTTTTGTGTATTCCAGTAGGAGCTTGCTTTTTGTTTCAATATTAAGTTTTATGTTTTGATTACTTGTTTTTGAGTTTTTAGCACAGAATAAGAAAGTCTTTTTCCTCTAATGATAACATGCTGTGTGATTGTGAGGTGTAGGGTGCACTAGTTGCTAGCTCTTGTGTTCCCTTTCATTCTAATTTATTGTGTTCAGGTTATTTCCCCCCTTATCTTAATATTGTTCTACATTATAACTATAAGACTTGACTGTTGGTAGCCCTAGTCTTGTCATATAACTTGAATATGTGTATTGTATTAGGCGCTGCATAAATTGTTGGCCCTATATAAATATAGGATAATAATAATATGAATAATAATCTCTATTATACAAGTTCTTGATTATGGAAATTTAGTCTTTAAACTCAATCTCATTCCTTAAAATGTTGTTTTGCATTTTAAAACCAAGACTGTATACAAAGACAAATCAGTGAGAAAATTGGAACTATGTAATATGTTAACACGTCAGGCAATGTTTAAGCTAGAGAAATAAAACTTATCAGTTGCTTTAATAAATTGAGATCAGCCATATTCGAGATCATAAAGGTTTACACGGGAAAGAAGTTACTTTGGAACATTATCTAGTATTTATCCAAGTTATATTCTACACAGCAAGAGATGTAGTACATTTTAAAGATTTCCACATGCAGAAAATAAATATAAAGTAATTTGGTAAAGATATGTGCTTCCACTGAAAAGAATTCTTAGGAAAGTGGTGGATGTCAAAAAAGGCCCAAGATAGGTTACTTGCCCTGATATCTCTTTTGGGGTCTGTTTCCCTAGTGCTGAACAAAGGTAGCACACGCTATTTTGTCCGAGATGTAAACCCATACAACCTGTCCCTTTTACCCATAAATAATCTAGTGGAGTGAGTAGAAAGCTGTTTCCTGTTTTTCACCATTGTGTTGGGAGCTCGAGTGTGACCTAGATCTCTATTTTTTCACAGGCCAGCATCCTTAGTGAATTTGGCCTTCCCATAGATTACATATTACACTGGGTGCTGCCTGTGCCTCCAAGCAGACCACTGCCAATATTACTCTGCCTGATTTAATAATAAACCCCCCAAAATATCTCCAGCTGTAAGTATATCTGTAGAAATTATCTACAGCTATTTGTCCGTATGAGACCAATAAAGTTAAGATGCTTTATTTCAGTTTTGTGTATTTCAATTTTTGATGCTTTGATTGCTATATTGTGTAAATGAAAATGAATTGTTCGAAGTTAAGGCTGTAAGATTAGTTTCCATCAATTCTAATTCAGGGAATTAAATCTGCAATAAAGAATTCACATTTGTGGTCATCTGTCATTCCGTGTTCTCCATTTGACCGGGTCATTGGGGGTCAAAGGAGCTTCCATGAGGTCACATGGAAATGGCAATGTATGTAAAACAGAAGGTTTTTCAATTGCTGTTAACCTTGTATAATGTTTGTTTCTAGCTAAATGATTGTGTTTCTCAAATTATTGCAGCGTTGGACTGTGATACAGCAGATAAAAAGATTACCAGTATAGTCAATGCAACAATTTACTCACTAAGACCCAGCCTTTGCCACGCAAAACCCTCACCATACCAATCAACATTCTGAACATCAGTCTTATGCTACAGAAAACACTTGGCAGTTTTCCCAAAACATAATTGTTAACGCCAGTTGCAATGTTAACTGCTTTGCATAATGGGCAGTTTCTCCCGTGCTTTGAAGCATTAATGGTTTTGTAGTAGATGGAGCAATTCTCCTCCTGCAAAGTCTGAGTACCTAATGATTATTTGTTTTCATAAACAATACACTGATGATGTGGTAAATGTATCAGAATAAACATTCATGACAAGAGTTAATTAATTCTGCTTTACTAATAACTTACTTTGAGTCCACAAAAACATTTGCCAGCTAACAACCTACATCCAGTTTATACTATCTTGCTGTAAGATACAAGCTTTTGTGGCCTTCAGCCTTTTCTTATTTTGAGCAACTCGAAGGGGAACATTACAATATTCATAATGTACCATGGAATATTGGGATATGGCAAAGTACAGCACGTAAGTGGTTAAATATGCTCTTCACAGAGGAAGAGAAAAGTCGGAGGCCGTTACTGGGAGACAAAATGATCCATCTGAGAAATTAGATAAATATTTCAAGAGTGAAAGAGTATCAACTTTGGTGAAAAACAAATTTGATGTTTGGTCAAGATTTGGCACATTTTTAGTAGAGGAATAGAGAATAGTCAACATTAATACGTTTACACAAATATTTTCTCCAGATGGAGATAGGAACAGGACCACCACATATGAAGATCTCAGGCCAGAAGGAGTTGTGGTAAAACTGACAACAAAACCATCATGAAAATAAAATAAAAGTAAAATAGACTTCTATAAGAATTAGACAATAGGTCACAGTTTTTTTTTTCTAATTCACGCAAGTCACACGTAAGCAAGTTCTGAAATTGCACAAACCAATTAGTTACTGCAGTTAGAACTGCTTATTTCTTGTCCAGGACACATCCTTGGCTTCATCAATCTAGTAGCAAATGTACTTTTCCTTGAAACACTCAGAAAAAAAATAGATCAAAATATCAACTTGCTCCTCAGTACTAACTCAGGTGATTCTATATATCTTGCCTATTCTGCAGTATATTTCATGCATTGCTAAATCACCTGCCATGGAACTCTGTTAAATATTAAATCGCTAATATCTGCCGTCCTGACTTGTTTACTTTTAAACTGTCTTTCCTGTGTTTTTAATGGAACCTTTGTCTTCTTTTCTCTGACACCGTGTCTGTGTAATTAGCACTTGCGATATTTAAACAGCAGCTGAAGGAACTACAAAATGTTTTCGAAAAAAAGGTACATTCCTCTAGGCAGGCACTTTTTTTAAGCACAATCCTAAAAAATAATATAAAAGTAGAGACACTTAATAATTGCAGGTTTTCTGGGACATACAGTTTCTGTATTTTATTCTGAAATAAACTTTAAACAAAGTCTTGAATCAGGCTATCATTATATAATGTATCCTAAAAATGCTGAGAATCACAATTAACTAGCCCAGAAATAAACTGCTTGCAGGTAGCTACTGGGTGTTTGTATTATTAGCGAAAAAATGCTTTATAAATATGCTTTCATTAGGTAAATGGTTTTGAAGGTTTCTGCAGGAAAGTCAACATTTTTTTGGATTAACACAAATAAAAATAAGGCAAATTACAGCTCTTTCAGAAGGTTCTTTTCGGTGGGAGTCTAAAACGGCTGCGTTAGGTAAAATAGCAGCCATTAAATAATGGAACACTTTTAGTGTAAATTATAATCATTACTTGCATTGGCTTAGCTTAACCCTTTCATTAAACGCTCATATATTGTTTTTAATCAAAATGCTTGTTTTTATTTTTCAAATGTACTTGCCCAATAATCCCTGAATTGGTAGTTTTATCCAGTTTAGTTTTGTCAAACAAAAAGATAAGAGGCTTCAGTTAAATAAAAAAAAGGCTTTTTAAATGTTCAGCTATTTTTTACTGTGTTAGATGCTACTTTGTGTGTTTAAACATGTTTACAGCAGTGACAGACACTCCTACAGAATAAAGATATTTCCAATCAATAACTTGTTCTTTAAAAAATGTAATTTCTATGATGTGTTTGAGCTACATAAAATAGGAAAAGATATTGATATACGTGACAGATAATGTGTCAGCACAGTTTAACACGGTCTTGCATTAAAAATGATTTCACTTAGGGGACTGTGGATAAAGTGGTATACTGATATTGTACAAGAAACAGGTATAATAAATAACCTTTTTTTTAGTTCTCAGTAGGAACATTTATTTTTACCCTCGTAATGATATAAAGTGAGAAAATGCTGCAAGACACTGTAGTTCACCTAGCCCAACTTAGACTACGAGCAGGTCAACAGTGAAGAGCTAATCTTGGTCCAAGTTTATGATGGAACTGGAAACCAGTAAATGTTTCTTGAAAGAGATGTATTTGTTATTTTTTTGTAAATACACTGAGATGATGAATCAATATAATATTCATAGGTTTACTTGACCTTTACTAAATAATACTCCAGGTTTTTAAATTAGCCAGGAACGAGATGTGCTAATGATACAATAAATCTTGAGCGACACATTTACACAAGTGAATGCGCATTTTAAAGTATGTACCTATAGAACAAAATGGTCATGCTTGCCAGCATTATAGAATGTTCAAATATCTCTAATGTGTAATAACATGTTAAGTACTATGGTGAAGAAATACATACTATAGTGGTGTACAGTATCTCACAAAAGTGAGTACACCCCTCACTCACTGTTGCCAAGGTTTAGACATTAATGGCTGTGTGTTGAGTTATTTTTAAGAGAACAGCAAATTTGCACTGTTATACAGGCTGTACACTCACTGCTTTACATTGTAGCAGAGTGTCATTTCTTCAGTATTGTCACATGAAAAGATATAATAAAATATTTACAAAAATGTGAGGGGTGTACTCACTTTTGAGAGATACTGTATATCCTAATTGAATTGTATGCATACTTCCTAATTCTGTATTCAAAATTGTGTATACTGAGATGAATCTACTGACATTCTGTGATCATACAACTGATGTTACATTTATGTGACCTTCTCAATGGGCTCTGCACATTTACAATTATATATACTCTTGCACTCACTACTAATTACGCTTAACGTGGGATAAGATACCTGAATGCCAAACTGGGGCCGCTCATCATATCTTGAATTAGAAAAAGCCTAATCATTGGAGGTTTAGATAGGTATTTGTGGTCCATCACCTTACTGAGGGAGGACAGGGTTAATAGAAACTCCAGGTTGCTGTAAGTGTTTAACATGTTACTATCATCTGCATAGGTCACAGTTATTGAAGGTATATAAATCTTGGCTTTGTACATATTGATTAGTTTTAATCTGTGCTTCAAGCTTCCTGCATCAATTTACATTACCTATGGGGACAATCAGTGACACATTCAGTATTCTGTGTGAAGAGTTATAACCAAAATTAAATCAAATAAAATCTTCCAAAGCGGCAATGATATCCCTGGGCACTGACTTGTACTAGTCAAAGTGCCTGGTAGCTATATGCTTACTGTAACTGAAAATTAAAATATCTTGCATTTAGATCTGAATATGTGGCTTGTACCTTTAAAGGACAAATGGAGTGGGAAAAAAATGTTTCTTAACATTCTTTAAACTCTAGTAACATCAGATCTGCTGTAACACTTTAATGCAAGGAAATAAGAAATGCCCTTTTTCCAGCTCCAACACTCTCCATGCAGTCTGCTGTGCACATCCATGCTGGGTAATATTTCGGTCATATACGTCAGAAGATACGCTTTCCCGTCTGTATGTGATGTTTTACGCATTTGGGGTGGCCATTATGGTTACTGGCAATAGCATTACAATGAGTTGTGGTGGCCATTTTGGTTATTGGCAGCAACCATTTTGCGCATGGCTCTTCATACACAGAGCCTGGGCCCAAACTCATTTGCTCAACTATTCACTTGTAACAAAATAACTTTACCATAATTGCCATAACAAGCAGCAGCAGTCGGGGATATCTCTGTATAACAGGAAAACATCCCTGCACACATTTATTAAATTAATAAAACAAGTCCTTTAGATGCAACATGGGTGCAGGTGCAATTTATGGAGGTGTTATTAATCTTAATGTCATTGTTAGACATTGTATTCACCCCTCACTGTAATAGCACTACAATCTGCTAGCACGCTATAATAGCAAAACCAAGAGAATGGTCTTCCTAAAAAGCTAATTTTGCATTTCAGGGAGAATGTCAGATGATCAAATATGAGCAAAACAATTTTCAACGTAACATTTACTGTATCTGTAAATGCCTATTTTAACCTTTTATTGACAACTGGAATGAAACATTGACTAAAATATAATGACAAATTTGTTAGAGGGGAACCCCCACCATACTTTTATATCATTTTGTTATTGTCCTATGATTGCAAGTAATAAGTATGCAATGTTTGTTACACAAACAGTAACTTTTATGCCAGTTTTTTCCTATTTATTCATACGGTTTTTGCAAGTTCGCACCTACCCATGATCCTCTGCTATTTGAGAAGCTGTTTCTCACAACCTTGAAGCCTCTTGAAGGTCTGAATATGACACAAATTAAATGTGATGCATTGATGTAAAGTTTTATGCTGCTAATGTAATTGTGTAAACTTCTTTACACAAGTCAGATATTGTCACAAAAAATACAAAATGTATCTTTATGTGCAATGTTACTATGGCTTCACATATCCTACTTCTGGCATGAATTTACCCCTTGGTGCTTGAAGTATGGCTAGGAAAGATGGCAGTCAACTGTACTGAACAGTGGAATACTTCATGTAAATCAAACTGGAACATGAACACACATACAAAACATTAGGGTAGTTTTCCTACTCTTCTGCAGTACTCAAAATCCTTCTTATCAAATATGGATAGGCGCTCCACTGACAATATAAATATGACACCTGCAGAAAAAATGGTGGGAGTTCCCCTTTAATGGATGGTGGACACTGTAAAACGCAAGTACATTGAAAAATTAGTTTTCAGAGACAGAAGAGTTAAGAAAAGCTCTAGCATTTATCCAGCGTAATTATTTTATCAATCAATCCTTGAGTTTGCTGAAATGGCAAATCAGTACTAACATCTTAACGGAAGAATAATTACAGTCTTTAGATAATTAGTCTTTAGTGTTCATTGTGATGTAGAAAGGTGACCATCTTAATAGCATCCATCATGATCCACTTAGTTTACCAGCCTTTAAAATTTTGAATATCCTAGCAAACTAAATATGATATAAAACACAGCATGGGCCAAAAAGGTGTTGGCTATTAAGTTCAGCAAGAGAGCATTAATAAGAAGCTGAGTACATTCAGCATGGTCTATGACGTTGACAGCCTCTTGACATCAACCTGACAGAAATAATTTGCACATACCATAACCATAACTAAGCATATGGGTCTCCACCACAGAACATCCATGGAGCTGTTAATATGATGAAGTAAATTCGAATCTACTGCCACTCCCTTCTCTGCATGATTAACAGTGCTAGAAAGTCCAGGCGAGCTATAGTTTCGATGATGGCTTGTATTTGTTTTAATGTTGTTAATTTTCTCTTCCCCCAAATTAGTAGTACTCCAAAATCTGCTGTGGCTCTATTATTGGAATGGAATGGTATATCTTTGTGGTATATTCACTTAGGAGATGGATTGACTTCAGAATGCTCCTAGGTAAACTTTTAAGCTTTTCTAAACTTGCTCAGCTCACAGAGATTGTACTCTTGAGTTCAGTTGTTTTTTACATGTCTAGCTGTAGTAAAGGATTAAAGATGAGGTTTCTGTACTTCCCCAGTAACATACACACTCCATCAAACCTCACTTTATCAGTCACATATCAAACATATGATGCCCTTACCTTGCCTGAAACCTTTGCTTATCACTACTTGCATACTGTATGAAGGGCCATACTATTATCACGGGGCAATGTAACATCATGTTACGTGACTCCACAACGCTTCTGCCTCACTGACCAGCCCCCCACCCGCATATGAGGGTCCCTGTAAGTCATGGATTCTAAATTTTGGTTGGATACGAACAATTAACTTCTTGGCTGGAACATATTTAAGCCTACAAAAGTAATACACTTTCTAACCCAAACTTTATCATTAGTAACGTTTCCTAGTAGTCCTTACACCAAACCTATGAAACATTCGGAAGGAAAAAAAAAACAATCATATCTGAAAGCTGAATATTCCTGCAAGTTAAGGTGTGGGTTTAGAGGCTAGCAATAGAGAAGATTTCTGAATACAAAACATTTCTGAAAAAGAAAAATCACAGAGCAAAATGACCTGGAACATTGAAGCATATAACAATATGATCAACAAAAAGGCCAGAGAATGAGGTTGTTTTGATGGCACCGTTTCAGTGCCTTAATATGACAACACTCTCTGCTGAGTTGACAGCTCCTGTGCAGCAGGCGCTTAGCAGGGTTTCCATGGTTTCTTTCCTGCTGTTGTTTCAATGATTGCAGCATGCCCATCTGTTACTGTATCAGTGAGATGGAATTACCTTCTTGCCCTCCGTGCCAGACAGGAAATTTAGAGCCCTTTTAAGAGCGGAGGATGCTAAGTCAGAATTTCAAAATACAGAAATATTTAAAGTGTTCCTGCCGGGAAAAAGTAACTTGTGCTAATTTTATACAGCTCTTTTTGCTAAACGGGAAAAATGGTTTGTCTCAAAGAAAATATTACATTATCATACCTGGTGAAAATATAACATCTTAACTGTATAATATACATCAAAAACTGTATAATATACATATATAACTGTAATACATAATAATATAAATAACAAAACTATAATTAAAGAAAGTAGTCTTAGGCTTGTATATAGGGGCAACTAAAGTTTTGGTATACATCTATTGTTTTTAATTATCATACATTTATTTTTTTAAAGGGCAGCATATATTGGAGAATTGTTCAGGGGCAGACATAATACTCGTTTTATCAGTCACAAAGCAATTTTGTGTTTTGTAGTAGAGCTGCAGTTACCATGGAAACTGCTCAATTTCACCTGCAATTGCAGGAAGCCTAATTTTTCAGAAATTTACACTACAAAAACTATACGTTCCTTTCGAAAAACAGAACCTTTTTGCTTCCAAGGTTGATTATTGCCTAGTTGGCCACAATATGGTCATCCCCACCCTCCATTTGAGTCCCAGAAAAGATCCAATTATAAAAAGAAAGCCTGTTTGGCTGTAATTTGCACGTATCAAAAGAAGTCGAACAACAGCTTCCTTCTATGATCAAGAATCTACTTGCAGCCACCATCAGATAAAATGACAAGATCTCTCAACAGAAGTAAACTATGCTAAAGGGAATTGTAAAGCATAAACTCTCAACTTTTAGTTTTATTGGTTGATGTCACTGATTGTTGCATTCATGCTGAACTTATTGGAGTACTTAGTGTACTTAGTGTTTTTAGTGTACAGACAGTTTGAGAGTTATTGGAAGAATGTAAAAATACGTTTATTTGAAAACAAAGAGAAGAAAGTGCTCAAAAAAAAATAGCGAAGTGCCTAGTGCTGTTACGACCAATACCACCTGAAGGTGAGCCTGTCTCTTGTGTTGCGGATGAAACTATTGCGAGAAATGTGAGATGTTCACTCACCATGAACCTCCCACTCTTAAAGAGCTACCTCTTTCCTGTCTCTCCTCCTGACAGCTTCTAGCCAGGCCACAAAGATTCCACAGCTGATAAAGCACCCTGCATAAAAGTACCAGTTAATGGTCAAATACGAACCCTGCGGATATATTTATATTAAGTAGTCATGAGGCTTTGATACTGTATTTTGGCCCAAACAAACAAGCTCACTGGCCATGTCAAGAGACCACATGGGAAGTGCAAAGGTTCTTAGCCAACAAAAAATGGGTAAACTCCCAAAATAAATGATTATCTTTCATAATAGAGGAAATAAGCAAAAACAGTGTTACTTGTTTTTCCTTTAACAAAAGTAGTAATGGGACAGGGGCCAATGGAGTTGGGACAAAGATAGCTTTAAATCTTTCTTCTAAAGAAAGGGAAAGGGGAATATTTCCATGGGCAATTTTTTGAAAAGAGACATTGAAGCACACTGGTTATGGCAGGGTGGCACTAGTGAGGAAGACAGTGAAAGTGTTTGTGGGCATCACACCTACTCTACTATCCCACCCAGGGGCTCCGTCAGAAAGCAGAAGCCCCATGCCACTCTCATCAGCCTGCCCCATGTCCATCCCATTCCCCTGCCTATTGCTCTGCCCATGTTCCACCCATTCCCCTGCCCTACAATCCTCCCAATAGCACACATGCACTCATCCGTTATAAACAATTATACACTTACACGCTCCAACATGAAACATACATATGCTAGCACTATAAGCTCACAAACACGAACACCTTACAGTAACAACATGCCAACACCATACACTCATGTACACATGCTAACGATAAACTATTACACACACACTCTAACACTATATGGTGACATACACACTCACACTAATGCCATATGGCAACATACAACAATATACGCTCACACCTTATAACACCGAACTCTTAAACACATGCACACATTATCCAGCAATATACATTAACAGACACTCACTCTAACGCTATACATCAGACTTGTGCACGAGGTCCAAAATCATTTCAGACAAATTTTTAGTTTTACAAATTTGTTTTCAGGCAATTAATTTTTTGTTTCCTGCCCTTTTGTTTCAGACAAAATTTGGGGTCAATTTTTTATTCAGAAACAAAATTTGTGGGCCAAAAACACGTCTCTCTTTCTGTCCCTAGTCCTGTCTGTGCCCTCCCTGCTCACATACCTTCTCCAGCCTTTTCTGATATCTGATTTCTTGGCAGATGCAGAGACCATGTTGACAGAAAAAAACACAGGAGAAGGGGAAGGGCATATTGTGCACACACACAGTGCCTGCAATAGAAGCTACTCTATATTATAATATAATCCTTGATTGCCTGCAGAGGTAAATTAATGCACAGCTTTCCTTACAGACACTGAAATGGTTAATTGTCATTTGCATATTAATTATGCTCCTCTTGAGATTTTTTACTTTTATTTAATGTAATAAAGTTTTAATTAATGTATGGAAGATTTACTTTACATTGGGGTTGGTGGATTTGTGGAACAGCCTACAGGTAGAAGTAACTTGAGGACCACAAATCCTTGAGATCTTTATTTTTCTTTTCCTCATTTGTTTCTTTTGTTGTAGTTAACCCTTTGCACCATGCCCTTGATTGTTTCCTGTGGAGTTTGCATTTGCTAACACTTAATAAGCAGCACCTGTTAGATTGATTGGGCTCTGAATGCTTAACACATGTACCCACTTTAAACCTTAACCACATTTTCTGGGAATACTGCCAAGAAAGCTAATCATAGCTGGTGTTTATTACTGGCAACCATCCCAGAAACTGTTTGAGAGGGAGAGATGACTTATGCTAGCAAACGAATGAACAAATGTAACACATTTTTGGTGGTTTTGCAATTCATTTTTGTTAGTTTCGTTGAGTTCATCCTTGTTTTAGAAAATTTGTATGAATATATGAAACATTTGATTTTCGTTTAAAAACAAGTTTGTACGAATCTGAATGTACAAGTCTACTATACATATGTACTGTATATAGTGTGTCATAAATAGTGTTAGAGTCGGTGTGTATATTATATATGTGTGTATACAAAATATAGAAACTGAGAGTATAGCATTGATTACCACAGTACACAAACATATACATACATACACACACATGCACTACTTCCCCCTCTCTTACTTCAAGGAATCCTGTCTGCCATGCAGCTCATACTCTGTGCTTTTATACTATCACTGGGTCACGTAACGCAAATTACGTGACCCCGCTGGGCACCTCAGTTACTGGGTGCAAGGGTGCTGTGAACCTACTTCAGCATGCCCCTGCATTCAGCAAAGTTAGATGGGAAAACAAGAAGGCATGCCCCCCTGCTCAGGCAGGCTCAGTACGGTAGCACTTGGAGTACTCCCTAGTGGCAGCCATGGTCACACCATGTGAATATAAATTTACTGTATAATGTGTTTATATTATTTATCTTCTTTTTGACACTCTGCTTGAGGAAACTTACAACTTTCTCTTATTCTTTTTTAAAAAAAACATTATTTGGAGATTTTAGCACTGCAGATTTTGGGGAAATTATGGTAATTGGTCTTTGTTCTAACAAGATAATAACCTTTATTTATTCTAAGAAGATAGGCTACCAAAGCACCACTTAAGATAGAGGCCCACAAAATACTTTAGTAAATAAGTTGGAAAAGAATAATAACGGTATTTTATAGTTTCTTTGACTAGTAAATGTCCCGTGGCCTTTTATTCATATTATTTCTGGGTTTTATAATTATCCATAAAGGTACTGTAGTCTAACTTTGAAAACTTTTAATGATTTTTAAATCTCCTCTGGGTACAAACTTTATATTATGCAATGGAAATGCAGAAACTTGTAATGTTGAAACAGGATATTAGCTGTACCGCTTTGTGTATTGATTTTAAATTATATTTCAGGTAGATCAATGAATGTCATTATTTTCTTTCCATCCCAGGAAAACTTAAACCTCAAATGTGTCAAAATAATAAAAAATGTGTAAAAACGTCAGACGTTCTCCTGTGTATTCCAAAAGCATTCTTTACCTGTTAAATGAAAATGTAATTTAAGCAAATATTTTCTATTATATGAATTAATAACTATCCTCAGCAAAAATGTGCTCAGTCTCAGAGTTCTTATGAAAATGTCATAAACATTCACTACAAATGTGGACAAACGTAAAACAAACAAATCATGTAATGGTCAAATCACATAATAATAATAACCGACGTCAGTGGGCAGTCCTGGGTGCGTCCTGCAAAAGCAGGCTCCGGGTAGCTGGAGCCCAGAAGTTCCCAGGTATACTGCTTGGCCTGATACTGCCTACCAGGGTTGGAGATCTGTGCTCCTCTTGCATAGCAAGTCAGACATTGCAGCATGTAGAGGGTGCAAATAATCTACTCAACAAGATAGACCAACTACTGAGGAGCCCCCACAAGCTTAATGACTGAAGGGTGCTACCTTAGGTTAGAGGCCTAAGATGGCACCTTCCATAGATATATTGCTGCTTTCACCCAAACTGTCATGTGACCTCAAGAGGGATTAACTCACGTGCCTGGAAACAACATATTTGTATGCGCACATCCATCCTTTTCACATAATAAAAAAATACCAATAATTCATTTTGTTTCTTTTTTAAGTTAAGATATTTTGTTGCTGTCTCATGATATGTTCTAAAGATCTGCCTTGCCCTTTCATGTTTGTAGTAATAGTTTTATAAAGCTGTAAACAATGCCTAAAAGCTCATGCCCTCTTGTTCACCCACTTCACTACGTGCCAACTTAACCATATTACCTTGCATCTCTTACCTTCTCTTTCCAGCTCTCCACTGTAACGATCCCTCCACTGGCTCCAAACCCCCTCCAGAATTAAATTTAAACTCTTGACTCTTACCTTAATTTGGCAAAGAAGGTAACTTTGCTCATCTCCAGATACTTCTAACTAGCCTCTGCTAATGACTTGAGTTTCTCTTTACTTTAGCGATTCTGATTTCTTCCAGTTCTCATCTCTAAGATTTTACCCATGCTGTACTTGTTCTCTAGTATTTCCTGCTGATTCTGTTTGATTCTCCTCTACTTATTTTAACTTTCAACACTTATTTGTTCACAGAACCAATACAATCTATCCTCCTATTGCCCACAACCTGCATTCTGAAGGAAACCTGTGCCTTTGAGATCTCCAGGCCATCAGCTTTTGCGCATGACCATTACTACAATCAAATTATCCTCATCCAGTCTTTCATGTTTTGTCTCATTCCCGCTCAACTTCCTAATAGATTGTAAGCCTCCAAGAGCATAGGTTCATTCCTCTTCTGTACTAATAAGTTTTAATGTATGTTAATGTTATTGTTAATTTGAATGTTAATATTAATTTTCACTCTCATAATAGTATTACAGAATCTGTTGGTACTCTATGAATAAAATTTAATATAAAATGTAGTCTGTTCCGTGCTATCCAACACATAGTTGCCAAATAAGATGGCATAACAATTAAACACGCAAAGCCTTGTCGTGTAAATTTTAAAGTCCTTCTTACTCTAGGCAAGGAAACAGTGTTTGTAAGTGTCCCATGTTTTTAGAGCTCCACAGGTACCCCTTGCCAGCCCTTCCTCGACTAATTAATGTTTCATACAAGCAATGTTTCTGAGCCCCCAAATTGTCCAATTATAAGTAAAACAAGATTCCTACAGTTTCTCCCCCACTAACCCTACTTAATTTACAAAATAGATTAACAGCAGGATATGTTGCAGTATATCTTTGTATATTTACACACTAATCCACCACTGCCCATATGCAAACCCAACCAATATATAGGGTCTTTAATCCGACACATATTAGGATTGAAAGACAATACAGTGAATGTGTTTTTTCCAATTAGGCTGTGGCTCGCAGTTCTGGACTCCTGACACTCTGGGCTGAGATAGATGTTAGGCTCAAGCTTGGCTAAAGTCTACTACAGTTGGTCCAGCAATAGTAATATTTAATTAAAAAAAAATCATACCAATATGCAGGGTCCCGGTGACCTTGTTTACACACATTAGGATCTAAATTCTGGTGCTAGGCTTGAGCTTGGCTCAAGTCCTCTCCAGCTTGTCTGGCTACGGTAATAATAATAAAAAAATAATGTGACTAAACATTAGTAATTTGATTTCACCATTCAGTACTAAATTGGTACTAAATTGGTACTGCCTAATGAAACGTTAATTAAGTTTGAGACAAGAATGCATAAAAATATTACCTTGTTTAAAGACTTGCTTATATTAACTTTTCTATTGAACTTAAGCCCACAAGATTTAGACAACCTCTGGCATACATTTGAAAGATATTCATGTTTTCCAAAAGTCAGTTAAGCATTCTCATCAAGCAAATGAATTAAAAAGCATTTTAATAAACACACTGACGTATCGAGCATTAAAGCACAAGTCAAAATGGCAGAGAAAAATTCTCTTGTTTGAGTGCAGACATTATGAAAAAGTATGTGCTTGGGTTTGCCAGAAGTTAATGTATAAATATTTTATGTATAATAGATCATAGTATTACAGTATAATCATTTAATATACAGAACGTACAGGACCTGTCCCCTTAAGATGTAAATATCAGAAGTACTTTTGTTTTTGGCACCATCTTTTATCATTATTATGCCACTAACACTGTAGGTATACAGTATGGTTTGTATGTACTTGAGTAAGTACTATATGCTTTCTTAAGGAAACCTCAAGGAATGAAAACCTAGTTTTCAGTTTAATTTGACCAAAAAAAAAAGTAGTGTATACATTTAAAATAAAATGACTATGGATTCACACTTAAGTAGTGTTTGGTTAATTTCTTCTGGATTGTTTAATTGTAACAGAAAATATCCACTTACAAAATCAGAACAAAACTGGAGGAGACATAATCAAAAACGTGAAACACAATCGTTTTTTAGCAGGTGTTGAAGATGTGCAGAATAAGAAAGATTTTTTTTTATCTTTTAAATTGTATTATTGCTTTGGAATAGTTTGTGAAAGAATAGAACAGCACACTGGGTCAAAACCCTTGTCCTGGGGTTTTTATGCCTCAGGTGCATTATCTTGCACTTATCCATATTAAATGTGAGTTGCCTAAATAATTTCCCATTTGGCTTATCGCTCCAGGAACATCAACCCTGTTGCAAATCTTTGTGTCATCTGCGAAAAGACACACCTTACCATTAAGACCTTCTGCATTTTCACTAATTAAAACATAACAGAGAATAGGTCGAAGTACAGATCCCCGAGTTACCCCATTGGTAACAAGACCCTGCTCAGAGTATAGTCCATTGACTACAACCATCTGTTGTCTGTCACTCAGCCACTCCTTAATCCATTCAACAACATTGGGATCTAAACCCAGAGATTGCAGTTTAAGTCTTCTATGTGGGACAGTGTCAAAAGCTTCAATGAAATCTAGATACACAATATCAACTGTACCACCTTGATCACTTACTTTAGTCACCGAATAAAAAATTAGTTTGCCATAATCTTCCTGAAGTAACTTTATGTTGTTTTTGATCTTGAAACCATGTGTTTTTAGATGTTCAGCAATCCTATGTATTACATAGTTTCCATTTATTTCCCCACTACAGATTTAAGACTCACAGGACTGTAGTTGCCCGACTCCTACCTACTGCATTTTTGGGGGAATAGACACAACAGTCACTAATTTCCAATCTTTTGGGTCTATTCCCATTAACAATGATTGGTTAAATAAATCTATTAACAGTTTTGCTAGTACACCCCAACCTTCAATGCATTCGGCATAAGACTTAGTTGCTCAATTTAAAATTGCTGCATTGAACGTTAACTTTCTTTAATGCTTTTTTGGAAACAGGAAAGTTATTAATACTTAAAAATATGAATCAATGGAGAAAAGATGGATCAGATGCCACTACAATGGAAACATATCTACTGTGCAATGTCCTGTGTACAATTATTACTGTTAACAATTAAAGTTATATTGCCTAATATGCAAATAAATATAAACATATTGGAAGCAATCTACCCACCTATGTTATCCCAATGTCTCAACTGTTTTTTTAACCCGCTCTACCATAGACTTGCAAAAATTATTGAATATACAACATTTATACAATAAAAAGTAGTAGCTAGTGTTATTTACAACTTTCTTCTACTCACAATTTGTTAGTAAAGGAAGACGGTAGCTCTCAACACCGTGCTTAATGCCTCATGTTGCTACCCACAAAATACAATCAGAAATATACCTATTGAACAGTTTGTGTGGCTAAAGAGAAACTGTTCTGATCAAAGTGTTTATGAGACGCAAGCTTCAGAACTAATGGACAGACTCTGATTGAGAGGGAATTCATAAAATAGTATTATATGGTCTGAATCATATAATCTGGTAAATTTAAAATTACATTCTGTGCTTTTATGGCAAAAGAGTTCTTTGTAACAAAGTATGAATAGTTTTGCAAGGTATTGTAATACGTTTTCTGATATTGGCTATCAATCTGGTTTAAGAAAAATGTTGTGTTCTCCGCTACATATAGTTTAGAATATACAAAAATTATAGAAAAAAAACATGTCTGTATTTAACTCTGACAACATGTATTCCAAAGTTTTACAGTCTTTTGCATCGTGCAGACCTCCACTGACTGCCCCACTAGACACCAAGGAATCTGAAGCACGGGGGACAAGTCTAGGGATGCACTGGTAAGTCGGGGGAGGGTAAGAGTGGCATATGGGGGGTATTACAGCTTTTTGGAGGCAGAGTGGCAAATAGGGGGTTAAAAGGAATATCAGAGAGGCATAATGGCATATAGGGGGTTAAAAGTAGTATCAGGGAGGCAGAGTGGCATATAGGGGGTTAAATGCAATATCAGGGAGGCAGAGTGGCATATCAGGGGGCATAAGGCATATCTGGGGGGCAGATGTGCATAACTGGGGGCAGGTTGGCAAATAAAAGGAAATAAAAACAACAAATGCATTTTTCTCAATCATAGTTTTTATTATTTTTTTTCTTATAGGGTGGGAGGACATTTTTTGCTGAAAACATACAGTATGTTAATTGTGTCACCCGTAATGTCATATACTTAATTATTAACTTTAAAAAATGTGCAGTACAGTTTTTTTATATTGAACTATGAGGCAACCACTTTTTTGAACCCCCCCTCTGCTCTATCCAAGACCCCTCTACCAGGAAGCAGAATGTGTGCATGAGAATATATAAGAAGAGTATTACAGGATCAAATTTTATTGATTATTAGCTTAACAAATTGATATACTGGATTCTCCGTATACTCTATTATATTTTATTCATGAAATTGAAGTCTGTCTTTGTTTTTTAATGTTTGTTTATTGAAATATTTAATAAAGAATGAATTTAAAAAAAAATGTGCAGTACAGTACGTTGGTTGTACTATCAGAGAGTTGAAACAACGTAATAGTGAGCATTTGCTCAAAATTGCACACAAGGATATTATATCCCTGGATGGAAACCATTTCATGCGGTGTAGTGGAGGTGACTTATGTTATTTTTCATTTCAGGGAATAGAAGAAATTTACAGTTCACATCGAGGAGGTGATATAATAAAAATATTAAATCAGTGAGAAGTCTATTGGATTTTCACTTTTAATACCACAGGGGTTAAACTCCCAGTATGAAGTGGCTTGCTATCTTGACACCTGATTTGATTGATTAAATTCTCATCATTTCATTTTTGGACAAAATCATTTTGTTGTGATAAAGATACAATTACGTACAAAATACGAATCTTCTACTTTATTGTACAGACTGGCTTTGGTACAGTGAAATAAAAAATATCCACTGAGAAATGGAATGGGGAACACTGGGAACATTTTGAAACAACTACACGTGAGAGATGGTGCATGGGGTCTTCACGTGATATATACTGCACTACAAATGTAGTATTTATGATAGGACAGACTGGCGTGGATTGCTTTGCTTAGCCACAGTTGGATCATGCTTCTTCCCACTTAGCCAGACTGAATTCTGGAACCAGTGAGAAGCAAGCCTCTAATACTGGGTCTTTACAAATGTCTGCACATGCCAACAAAAAACGGAACACAACAAAGTTTACTAGCTTGCTTTATGTAAGATATTTTTCTTTGTATTCCTCCCTATGCTTGAGGAGCTGGAATGCTGAACTAGATATTATGTTTTGCTTCCTTAATAAATGTGATTATTTGGTGTATACCTGGGTTTTTACCTTGTGATAAAGATGGGGGTTTCTTTTATTTTGGGTTTAAGTTTAATCACAACGGATCAGATTCATAACTAAATCAGAGGCTTTTGATTCAGCATGGAGATATGCTTCACATTACTACCATCAAAGCAGATATTGTTTTTCAAATGAACTAAAGCTACATGATTTCACAAACAGTGTGCAGGAATTCTCCTGTAGAGGAAAAGGCATTGGGAGCAGCGGGTTTAGCTGATAATTTTATGTAATTGGTTTTTGAGCTGCCTCTAATCCTTGTCCAGTATGTGTTTTCTGTAACTAAATGTATTCTAAGAGACATAAGAAACCTTATTTTATGTTTTTTTTTAAATTATTTTAGGCCATCAATAAATGCATTGACTAAATCATACATTGCTGTAAATGACTACCGATTAGTTACTTATATATATACTCACTGGCCACTTCCCTACCCGGACCGTTACAGTGATGGTGGTGGCGTAATGGTGTTCGGGACATTTTCTTGGCACACTTTGGGCCCCTTACTACCAATTGAGCATCATTTAAATGCGACAGCCTACCTGAGTATTGTTGCAGACCATGTCCATCCCATTATGACCACAGTGTACCCCTCTTCTGATGGCTACTTCCAGCAGGATAATGAACCATGTCACAAAGCTCACATCATCTCAAACTGGGTTGTAGAACATGACAATGAGTTCACTGTACTCCAATGGCCTCCACAGTCACCAGTTCTCAATCCAATAGAGCACCTTTGGGATGTGGCGGAACGGGAGATTTGCATCATGGATGTGCAGGTGACAAACCTGCAGCAACAGCTTGATGCCATCATATCCATATGGACCAGAATCTCTGAGGAATATTTCCAACACCTTGTAGAAAGTATGTCACAAATAATGAAAGCAGTTCTGAAGGCAAGGGGGGGTCCAACCCAGTACTAGCAAGGTGTACTGTGAGTACAGTGAGTGTATATTGATGCAATTGGAATATTATAATATCATTGTTTTATAGATCTACTTGTCTAAAACCACTGCAAGCACATTGAATGTGATATTATGAAGATCACAAAATTCAAACATCAGAGAGTGCTTATTATGTGATAAACATACATTTGCCATGCCATTTTGTTCTAAGGTGTATTTTTTTTACCTGCTTATTAACTTTTTTTCCACTTTTCCTGCAATATATATTTATCATTACATTGTAAGGCTTTGGCAATTGTTCAGAAAGTGTCAAGCGGTTAAGTAGAACAAATGTCACTGACCCTCTGAAAGGCAAAGTGACTTTAATTATACATTAGTCAATAGAATTGCACTTAAGAAGCTGGCAGCCTAAATTACATCTAATGTTAATTTAACAAAGCTTTTTGACTTGACTACTGGCTAGCTTAAAAACAGGTGTGGCAAATTAGTGTTTATATTTACATGACAATATTATTTCAAATTAGTTTCCTCTGATGTCAAATGCCCTGCACCATTATTTGATAAAGTATTTTGTGGTGATACAGAAAACCCAGTGCATGCAGGTATACGATCTCATTTGATCCACAAAAAAAACGAACAAGATATAGAACATGGATATGTATAACAGAGTCAGTCTGTAGCCTAGCAAGGATGTTGCTAGGTCATACCATTACCGGAAGTATTTTGGAAATATTTTGCTGTCATCTTTTTTTTTTCACAGAATACTAATGAGGAGAGAGCATTTAACATGAAAGCAAGACACGAAACTGAGGAGAGGAATGTATGTGGAAGTAAGATGTTGAAAATCCAATATACTTTAAATGAAGGTACATCCATGTTCATCCTCAGTGGGGTATTTAATACAGGGGCTTAACTAGAAACGACAGGGCCCTGGTGTGAAAATTGCCCCGTGGACCCAAAACTTTAAAATGCAACATGTCCCATACTTCTGCCTCAGACAGCTTGTGAGTGCCATCTTTGCCCCCAAACAGCTGGCCTGTGCCATCATTGCCCCCAAACAGCTTTTAGTTGCCACCATTGCCCCAAACAGCCTGTCTGTGCCTTAATTGCCCCCAAACAGCTTGTCTGTGTCATCATTGCCCCTTACAACATACACTCTGCCACACATACGTATACATATTTACACATGCTAACACACATCCACCTACTCATACTCACTAACACACATGTACATACTAATTCTAACACACTCCCTCTTACACAACTTATATATACAATCATGTTCACACAAAAACACAACACATCCACATCCATGCTCACATACATTTGTGCTAACACACAATCACTTACACATTCATGCTTGTGCATTCAAACGCTTTCACGTACAGGTTCCTGTTAACGCACACCTATACACAGACAGTCATGCTCACATGCACTTATACATACACATTCATGCTCACTTACACATTCGTGCTCACATACATACAAACCTACATACCCCATCCCTCCCTTTTTTTTTTTTTTTTACAATTTCCCTTTATATTTAAATGCAGGTGAAACTTTGCTCTAAAACCACTTCTTATATTTTTATGTTGTGGTTCAGATTATATTATTTTGATGTATGCCCATAATCTGATTAGAGGGTAGTTTAATTTGATTAATTCTCTTACCATTACAATCATATTTCCCACATAGGTGCTTGTATTATAGATATCACATTATGTTTTTGAAGTCTACAGCTGACCTTTTAACATACTGAATTGTATTGGCTGATTAGTGCAAATTAATCTGGTTCCCAACTAAATTGATTGAAGATATTAGTAACCGAGGCTTAGTTTGGCCATGTAATGGAAGTGATACAATATTTTATTGCGAAGGTCAATAAGGACATCATAAGGACATCAGAGAATGCAATCAGTCTAGGAATTATGTACTTTTGAAAAAAGTAGCTGTACCGCTATTTAGGTAGCAATTGGCACCTACGGAACAATTCATTCATTTTTAGACATTTTTATAATGAGTGCAATTTTTAAAAGGTTCAAAGGGTTCAAATCATCTCCCAAAAAGCAACAGCCTTCTATAAAACTATCTACTTCAATTAAAAATGTTGGTAGGAGGTGGTATTAAGAAGATGAATGTATTTGGAAGTAAGATGCTAAAAATCCAATGGATGAAGATACATCCATGTTCATCATCAGTTAGGCATTTAATACACATAACCAGAAAATAAATGTATGGTCCTTTGAATTAATTACCTGTTCACATTTTGTCATGTGTTGTCATTTTGTCTATGTTGGCTTTTGTATGTTAGTTGGAATATGCTGCCAGGATTTAGTGATTTATCTCACTCCACCTCCTCTTAAGAATAACATGATAACTGCAATTATTTAAGTACCTTACACCTTCAGCTGTCTCAGTGCTATCCACTGCAACTGCAAATGCCTAGGAAAAGGCAAGCTTCAACAACAACACCTTGTGAGGCGAGGTGCAGACAGACTGCAAAGTCTTCCCTAATAGAACCAAAAGTAAAAAAGATACAGGGCAGCATTTATGGCTTACCATGTAACCCCAAATATAGCCCTTCAATGGCTGCCTTAACCCAGGGCCAGACTGGCTTACTGGGAGATTTGCCGCCCGAGCAGCACTGGGGCCGTGCTAATGTCCATGTGGCCCAACATCATTAACCAACCCCCGCACGAGAACAATAGATAAGGAATGAACTGGAATTTCCCTGTTTTTTTTTATTTGGAACCACCATGAGCAGTGACATCCTAATATTGGACAAAGGTAAACAAATTACCTTTAATACACGCCATGACCCCCATCTGCCCCAAAGAGACCTTCATAGTCAATGCTTTGTTAAAAATGTAAAAATAGTTAAAAAATAAATACAATTTAATAAAATTTTAAAATAAAAAAAGAACCCACTGATGTCACTGTGACATTGAATAGGGGAAGCATCCAGAAAATACATCATACAAAAAAAAGTTTATTTTTATGAGCAAGTCCTAATATTTACACTATATGTTCCCAGAAATCCATGCATATAAAGAGCCAGCATTTAAAATGTGTTTAGACCTATGGCACGATGCTTAATTTTGACTGTTGTTCTGGGGGTGGAAAGAGTAGATGAAGTAGGAAATATTAAAAAAGAAAGTTTGTTCACTGTCTGTTGCATTAAATTTCCATTGAAAATATATTATTGGACTCACATTGATAATACATTTCTGATGGTGATTCCGGGACATTAAAATGCAAAGTCAGATTTTAATACTATGACATTCGACATCTTTGTATACATTGAAGTGAAGTGGGAGTAGCGCGGAATCAAAGGTTATCTGGCTGACTTAAAAGTAATTTCCATAGCTGCTTGAGGCTTTAACACCCCACATAAGTGATGTATAGTTTTAGAAGAAGCCCCGTAAACGCTCAATCTCTGTGTGTACAAGAGACACTTTTGCTAAAATAAAAAGTTCCAAGCGAACGAGACACAAAAGAAATATGCAGGATTTCAGATTACAAAGTATTTTTCCCTTAACTACAAGCCCCTAATTTCTCCAGATATATTCTGGAAAGCACACAAGGCAACAATTAGAGGACAGATTCTAAAGCTAGCCTCACACCCTCTGGGAGGGAGGAGGAATGTATGTTTGTATGTATGTGAACATGAACGTTTATGTATAACTCTATGTGAACATGAATGTATAAGTGTGTGCTAGCATGAATCTGTATGTGAAAGTGTTTGTGTGTACATGCATGAATGTGTAAGTGTGTGTGAGCAGGGATGCGTATGTGGAAGTGTTAGCATACATGTGTATGTGTGTTTGTGTGTGAGCATGTAGGGGTAGGTGGTGTGAGATAAAATGTGTGTTAGTACGAGTGTGTAAGTGTTTTTGTGCTAGCAGGGATGTGTGTGAGCAGGGATGCGTATGTGAAAGTGTTAGCATACATGTGTATGTGTAAGTGTTTGTGTGTGAGCATGTATGTGTAAGTGGTGTGAGATAAAATGTGTGTTAGCATGAGTGTGTAAGTGTTTTTGTGTTAGCATGGATGTGTACAGTATGTGTTGTGTGTGTGCAAACATGAAGATATATACATATTTGCTTGAATATGCAATGTCGTCTTAAATGCAAGGTCATCGTATAATCTGACCTCAAATAGAGGTCTGACTATAAGACTAAGATCCAGATCCCCTAATCCCGCGCAGTCCCACAAGGCTGCCTTTGTGCTGGTCCCTCACAGTGTCTCTTCTCTTGCTCCGCCCAGGAACACATCGGAGTCACGTGATGTGACGTCACTTCCCGTGACTCTGCTGTGTTTCTGGGCGCAGGGGTCTAGCACCAGGCCCATGATGCTGTTAATCCAGCCCTGCCCCAGTGTGCATTAGCCATCTTAAATTGGCTAAACTTGTTTTAAATGGTTTGTGGACTGACTTTGTTTTACTGTTTAAAAGTAATTTAGTATTGATAGAATGACATATAAAAGTTGATCAAAAAAATGTCTCCACTGCTTTTCTCATTATCGCCAAATTAACCCTGTATTAATATGCATTATAAAGCTAAAAAGACATATTTTCTCAAAAATGAATGCGACCCACTGCAGAAAAAACTTGGCCACCCCTGCTTTAGAGTGCCAAAGGTTACCTTACTGTCCTATTGTCCCTAATGTCCCATTAAGCTCATTCAAAACACTTGCTCGGGCCCTGACCACCACATAATGTGAATTTATTACTGGCTTTGGGGAAATGTGTTTTCTGATTAATAATAACACTGTAGTGGATATTTTTTAATTCTCTGCAGTATAATTAATTTCCTTGTTATTTATTGCTTAAAATAACCTCTGTAAAGGGTGTGTGTGGGTGGGGCACATTCATCTCTTCCTTCCTGGGGTACCAAAGGAGCTAGCTATGGCTCTGTTTGCGAGTTGGGACTTAGTTTTTGTTCTTATTTGCAACTAGCATGTTAATGAATCTGCTTGTACCACTTGCTATTGGTGCATTAAGAAAACTTTATGTGAAGAACCATGTCTGATCTTCACTGTTATTATTATTATATTTATTTGTACCCTGTTTGAATGTGCCTTTGAGTGGGGTGGATTAGCTCAAAGACCCTTCCACCTCCCCCTCTGCAGTATGTGTTCTCAAGGGAGTGCATCTGAGATAACATATAAGTTATGTTACAGTCACTGTGACAGGGCCAGGTTAACTGGCTAATATTTTGATATGAAGTTTAGCCGGGTCATGTAGCGCTTTTGTGTCCATTTCCTGATACTGTGACTTGGTAATACCGTATCTGCTCGATTATAAGACAACCCCCCAAAATCAAAATATTAATTTAGGAAAAAAACAAAAAGCCTGAATATAAGACTACCCTATAGGAAAAAAGTTTAACTAGTAAATATTAATTCATGTAAACTAATTTTCATATTTAATAAAAGCTATGATTGAGAAAAATATATTTTTTATTTCCTTTTATTTGCCCCCCCAGTTATGCACATCTGCCCCCAGGCTTGCCACTCTACTCCCAGAAATGCCTTATACCCCCCTATTTGCCACTCTGCCCCATGATGTGCCTTTTAACCCTCTATATGCCACTCTGCCTCCAGAAATGTCTTATACCCTCCTATATGCCACTGTGCCCCATGATATGCCTTTTAACCCCCTATATGGCCCTCTGCCCCATGATATGCCTTATACCCCTATATGCCACTCTGGCATATCATGGAGCTAAGTGGCATATAGGGGGTTAAAATGCATTCCTGGAGATATATATATATATACTGCTAACAGCAATCACACTCCTATCAAGCCAAGGCAGCCAGTACATGCTGGAACCTGGGGATGTTAGAAGTTTGATTACAGCCTCCCTATGCCATGCTACCACCCCCACCCCCTTACACATCCATGCTATCACACACACACTCATTCACAAACATTTAAATACTCATTCATTCCATTAATCACACATACACACACACGCTCAAACCCCCCACCCCCTTACCTGAACTGCAGATCTCCCACTCGCAGACTTCTGCAGGGGCCCGGCTGTGCGAGCAACTTCTCTGGCCCCGCCCCCAGAGGAAGGAGGGGGGAGGTAGAGTTATGTGAGGACTGTGCTAGCTTCCTGTTTCCTGCTGCTAATAGCAGAGACGCTGCTCGCGATCAAAGCCCGGTAAGCAGCACGGCCGAAGCAGAATGAGGTCTGATTAGAAGACGACCTCGATTATAAGACGAGGGGTATTTTTCAGAGCATTTGCTCTGGAAAAAACCTCGTCTTATAATCGAGCAAATACGGTATGTTATATTGTTTTATTGTGTAACCGGCCCAGAGACTGAATGAGGCTGCAGCTCCAGCCTTCAAAGAGACAATCCTGTAACCCAGCTGGAGCTCTTAATCAGCCAGCACAGCCCTGTTTGCCCAGACGGCACCCGCACTACAGGGGGGATAACACAGGTGGGGGAAACCCATTGTATCCCTTAATCCCCTCACCTGATACATCCCCTGTATCCTGATGGGATTTGTGATGGGATGTGGCTGATGGATTTGGCGATTGGGTTCAGTGCACATTGAATTGAGATTGTATATAAGTTATGTGTGTTTGTAATAAAAAGAGTTCTGTTTTAACCTCAAAGCTGTCTGATGATTGAGGGAAGTGCTGGTCTGTGACTGCTTTCTTCGGACAGCCACTGTCCGCTTACTGGGATAGGGAAGGAGCTGACGGGCGGATGTGTCCAGTCTGGGGCACAGGTCGATCCGTCACATTTTTCATGGACAGACAAAACTAAATGACTTAGAATAAAACCCACTTGTTGATCAGTGATCTTATTCCTTCCTGTTTTTGTTGAATGAAATGAGATTCATTAGTTTTAACACTTGGGAACTGGTGTTTGGAGCATTGATAGGTTTTCCAAAGACAGATGTGATGAGAAGACACTCCTTCCTCTGGTTCACTGAAAGATATTCTGGTGACTAATCTCACTATAGGTTTTTTCAAGCAATAGTACCCATTGTTACAATATTCCAATTAAATAACTTCCTCAGAATCCAATAACCATCTATTACAGTTTTAAATGAATATTAATTGTATAGGAAAACATTTTCAATTTTAGAACATCATTTTTGTAACTTAATTGTTGCTTCATTACAGTAAGTAAACCTGTCTCATTAAACAGAATAAATGAAGGACAATTATATTGAAGACCATTTCTCGACAGTGGAAATATCTCATGTTTTTTTTAGCAACAGCTAAATCCAATTATTTAAATTGATTTACAATAATAAGATATATATATATATATGTATTATTATTATTTATTGTTTTATATAGCGCCATCAAATTCCATAGCGCTGTACAATGGGTGGACAGGACATAACAAGTAGTATGTAACATAACAATTTGACTTACAGAGACAACAGGTGAGGAGGGCCCTACTCAAACTAGCTTACAGTCTAGAGATATAATATATATCTGGGGCTATTTAAGGACACTTTAGCTGTCTTCCAGTTGCCTGTCAAAGATTTTCTTTTGCTGTACTCTGGGCTCTGTTAATCTACTTAATCTATTTATTTATACGTGTTTTGACCTTTGACTCATTCCTGATTATCCTGCCTGCTCCTGCCCTTGACCTTGGCTCATCTCTGACTACGCTACCAAATTTGGCTTTTGCCCTGCTGTTATTGCCTGTGTCTGGGTTGTCTCTTTGGTGCTGCACTGTGGATCCACCTTGCCAGACCTGCTCTCTCTGCTTCTACTTTTCTGAGGAGGCTTTCCACAATATTTTGAAGTGTTTCTGTGGGAATGTTTGCCCATTCATCCAGGAGAGCATTTGTTCTTCCACACCAAGCTCATCGAACCATATCTTTATGGACCTTGCTTTGTGCACCACTATATAGACGTATTGGGACACACCTATTATTTTTTAAAATCAGAGTTGGGGCTAGGCCCAGTGAAGGAAAATCCTGAAGCTTAAGCTCACCAAGACATTTTGGATAATGCTATGCTTTTAACCTTGTGGGAATAGTTTAGGGATGGCCCTTTTCTGTTCCAGCATGACTGTCTTCTCTCCTCTATCTTCTGTCTGCTATCTTCTATCTTCGTCCATATCTCCGGGGACATAACCCGGCGAGAACTTCCACCAAAATGGTGGCATTTGCGGTGACATCCTCTCCCTGATCATCCAATTGGGGGAAAGCACGTCACTGAAAGCGTCATCATTTTGCACTCACAATTCGGGAAATTCCCATTACATAAGAGCCTTAATCCACAAGCCTAATAATTAGCTACATGAAATAAACAAAAACATGATGAACTAATGTCTTTCAGTATTACTGATTATCGTGTACAAATAATAGCTTTGTACTTTGAGTAACTAACATTCATAAAACATGAAAATGATTATATATAGGCCCCACAGGAAGCTTTACAGAATGCAGAGATAAGCAAATGTATAGTAAATGTAAAAAAAAAACCAGTAACCAGTACAAAACAAACATAAAAAACAGGGGAACAAAGAAAATCAAAAACTCAGGGCAAGAATCAGCTACTAGCTTACCCTACTAAAAACTTTAATTTAACCTGACTGGTATCAGTAGGTTCTGTAAACTCAAAACAGAATGTAACTGCAGAATTAATGTAAAACGGGATTTGTAATACAAATTTACACTGTATTTTGTTCTAAAAATAGTGAAGATGTTCTCTGGAAAGGGTTGTCTCATCTGGGTATTAATTCATGGCAACAATCCACTCTGAGAATAGGATTCTGCAACAGATGGCACAATCATAGTCAGTCTCTCCAAGCCAAATACTCAGCTCTGGCACAAGCAAATGAAATATAACAAGGAATGGTGTAGATTATATATAAATATTGAGAAGAAAAAATGACACGTGCATGTAGGACCAGAAATAAGTCAATTAAAAAATATAGTCGCTCAAGTCTTCTCAGCTTCCACCTCCATTTAGTGGGTAGGTGTATAGTGTATTGCTGAGTGACGAAGTTATAGAGTAAGCACCACACCTGGGAACCCCCCGGGTCACAATGGAGAAACTTTGGGTCGCGAAAGCAGTGTTATGGCACTCCCCATCCACTTCCCCTCCCCAAAATCCCTTGTGGTTGTGGCAGCACTTCAAGATCTGTTCAATCTGTTTATTTAAAAATGTCATGAAATCTTAAAATACATAAAAACAAAAATATTTTTGATAAATCTGGCCAAAATTTGGTTTAGAGGTGTATTGACTAACTCATGAGTTTGTAGATAAATCTTCCCAAATTAAGTATGCATGAGACATGTGCAAATGGGCCAAAAACGATTCAGACAAATTGTTTCAGTTTGATTTTGGCCCATTTGTTCGTTGGGCAACAAGTTTTGTTCCCTGCCCATTTGGTTCAGACCAAAGTCAGAGTGTATTTTTTACACTCTCATTTAGTTTCACACACTCTCTCTCATTCTCGTTCT